>NC_090267.1:158815459-159067959 GCF_040414725.1 Anabrus simplex
TTCACTTGATCATTTAAACTCCCAAATAAGCTTGGTTCTTCATCAAAATTTATCTGATATATTTTGTTGAATACGCTGAAATTTTGTACGAGTAAGTATAAATCATGTTGAATAGGATGAGCTACAAGATTTCTTTCTGTTTGAAGTCTGATATTTCTATAATCACCTGTTATCATATTTAAATTAAGAATGTTTATTATAATCTGTCGCTTCATTGTCCGTATTGATAGTAAGGATGTTTGTCGACCAATGTTGTGGTGGAAGAATACAGGGTGTTTAAAAAAGAATATACGTATTTCGAATGCATATATTTATTCAACTGTAAGACATACGAATATGAAACTTTACACACATATTTACGAACTTCTCAAGTTCAGATTACAGATGTTCAATATGTCCTCCATCAGCGACACGAACCATATCACATCAATACTCAAATTCCTTATTAAAATTGTAAAATTCTTTTATTAACAACCACCTACTCAATACAATATAATACACTCATTGAATTATAAAATAATCATGAGGTGTCTTAAAAATGGCTTAAATGGCCAGTTTACTTCACGCAGCTAACACTAGCAGACACTTCACACTAGTCCCAAGGGTAAGCCTCCTCTTTCAATTTTTTCTTTTCTCCTTCTTCATTTTCCGTTATAACATAAATTTATTCTCCTGCCTTTTCTTTCATTCCAGATTTCAAACTCCAATTGTGCCATAATCTGCTTCATTCATCTACGGATTGCCTGAACTCTCCCTTATTCAAGATCACAGTTACTCCTTAATGAGTTCATCATTGATGTTCTGCATTGTATACGTTTTTAATTTTATATTAGCGCATGAATGTAGACTAGTTCAACTTGTATTTCCTTCTGGCATTGTGATTCTCTCTCCTACAGAATTTGCAATTACCGGTGATCACGTCATATCATCCTTGGTTACGTCGTCATGCGCCTTTTGACTGGTTCTATTTGACTCGTACTGTTCAATTAACTCTAATTCAACTTTTGTTTTCACACAATTGTAAGAACTCCAACATCAATAATTAATCCACGCTTCACACATTGACGTATATTTTAATTGTCTACAATATCTATTTTTGTTTTTTACTTTAACAACCCCATGATTGCTTTTAACTCCACAGACTGCCATCGTTCAATGTATTTCACCATAAATTCTTGTTGCTGATCTGTACATACTGTTACTAATTAAGTCTGTCATCATATTACTTTTTATTACGACATTGTTATTCTTTTAACAATTTTAATCACTTAAGTTCAGGGCCCTGACCTTAGTCTTTGTACTAACGGCTAATGATGTTCGCAATGCCGAACGAAACATGTTCCGTTATATAAGCCATTTTTAAGACACTTCATGATTATTTTATAATTCAATGAGTGTATTATATTGTATTGAGTAGGTGGTTGTTAATAAAAGAATTTTATAATTTTAATATATTATCCTCAATACGGTTCCATTATGAGATTAATTACATGTAACTCAAATTCCTCCCATACCCGGGCAAGCATGTCCTTCGTCACTGATGTTATGGCAGTACGGATCCGGTTCTTCAACTCTTCCAGGTTCTGTGGGAGTGGTGGTACATAAACATTGTCTTTAACGAAACCCCACAGGAAGAAGTCACAGGGTGTCAAATCCGCTGACCGTGGAGCCCAGCTGAGACATGCTAAGTTGCCAGCTCCTTGACGACCAATCCAATGGTTCGGTAGTTTCATTCAGATATTCACGCACTTGGCGAAAATGAAGTTGTCTTCGTGTAGCCTCGGAAACAACCAGTTTTGTAACATAGCGAGATACTGCTGACCATTAACCGTGTTTCCATCAAAGAAGAATGGGCTGTAAACAGATGAAATGATATCGCACAAAACACATTGACATTGGGCAAATCTCGTACATGTTCAATGACTGCATGTGGGTTCTGTAGGCCCCAAATTCAAACATTGTGTTTGTTCACCTGACTACTAACATGGAAAGTCGCTTCATCACTGAACACGATGCGTTGTGCGAAAGTGTTATATTTGACAGTAGCATCAAGAATCTTGTTACAAAATGCCACACGTTTGCGTTTGTCATCAGGATGCAGAGCTTGTAACAGCTGTAATTTGTACGGCTTCATAACCAACTGACGTCTCAAAACACGCCAAATTGTTGTTGTAGGCAGTTGTAACTCCCGACTGGTACGAAGAGTTGATTTTGAAGAACTACATTGGAAAGCATTTTCAATTCGTGCAACATTTTCTTCAGGAACACGAGGGTGGCCAGTACTCTTTTCTTTACATACACATCCTGTGTCTACAAACTGTCAATACCATCTGCGAATGTTCCACCCATTCGGAAGATCAATTTGGTACCTCAACCTGAAACGTCTTTGCACTGTAAACACGGAATTGCACTTCGCAAACTCGAGAACACAAAATGATTTCTGCTGTGGAATAGCCATTTTAAACATATGATGGTTACCAAGCAAGACAGAAGACAACTGACATCTAGCAGCTATTAATATAAACTAGACTATGTAGTTGTTTCTCCAATAGCCGAGGCGCAGCGATCGATAGTTTGGATAAAATAATACTTTGTAATACAAATATTCTTTTTGAAACACCCTGTACAAGCTCTTACAGTATTTGCCAATACCATAGTGCAACATTGTACTCCTGCAAACCCTGATGTGAATATATCACTGTTAGCTTGATTGCATGAAGCACGTAGAATTCTTGATGATTCATTAATTCTCATGTAAGCAGTAGCATGCTGTGTGGATTCATCATTGATCTCTGCAACATTCTGTATGGGAGCTTCTACTCTTATTATATTGAAAACTGTCATGTTACATTAATATTTTCAAGACGCTCAGTAATGACGACTATACCAGCATTGTTTGAATTTCTTGGTAGCATATTAGTAAGGTTTTCAGTAACTTCAAATATATCCTGTGCAAACAATACCACTTGACCCCTGAAACTATATTGACCAAATACGCCATTTAATTTGATGATTTTAAGGAATGGAATAATACGCTAAATCAGTCGTTGCTCTGGTTGTGACAAATGCATAATAACTTCTGGAATAGGGCCTGGATCTAAATTATTCCAATATGATTTAGGCAGTGCAGTAGTTTTCTTTGAATTTAAATTAGTCTTGCAACGACCACAAACAATCGAAGAAATGTTTTTGCTTAAGTTCATCAGGCAAGTAAGGTGCTGTAATGGTACTTATAGTCCACTTGGAGATTTGATGCTGATAACAACGTTTAGTGCACATTTCACAAATCTTATCACAAAATGTATTAAATGCCTGCATAAAAATCATTTTACTTGCCCTACACAATTCTCTGGATTCCGTCATATGCAGACACATGCTGTAAGTGAGCTGCTCTGTCTTGTTCTGATTGTGAGGCTCGATATTCTGTTTTATACCGGGCGAGTTGGCCGTGCGCGTAGAGGCACGCGGCTGTGAGCTTGCATCCGGGAGATAGTAGGTTCGAATCCCACTATCGGCAGCCCTGAAGATGGTTTTCCGTGGTTTCCCATTTTCACACCAGGCAAATGCTGGGGCTGTACCTTAATTAAGGCCACAGCCGCTTCCTTCCAACTCCTAGGCCTTTCCTATCCCATCGTCGCCATAAGACCTATCTGTGTCGGTGCGACGTAAAGCCCCTAGCAAAAAAAAAATTCTGTTTTATGTTGGTGCATATGCTGTAAGCAAGCTGCTCTGACTTCTTGTGATTGTGAGGCTTGATATTCAGTATTAATAATCTTGACCATAATGCCCAGTATTGGGTCCGTATTGACTTAATTACAGTAAATATAGAAATGGATGATCTGCCTAGTCAATACAATGTGATGTTTATATTTACCTTTCACATTTACATTATATCTAGTACATGTTTCGAGAATATGCACATTCTCTTCTTCAGCTAGTTAAGTTAAAATTCGTGTAACTAGCTGAAGAAAAGAATGTGCATATTCACTAGGTCTTATTGTATACACGAATTTTAGCTAGCTGCAGAAGAGAATGTGCATATTCTCAAAACATGAATGTAAATGTGAAAGGTAAATATGTAAAAATTAACACATTATGTTGACTAGGCGGATCATCCATCTCTATATTTGATATTTAGTTTCATATTGGCACTATGCTGTGAGCTGCTCTGTGTTGTTGTGATTGTGAGGCTCGATATTCAGTTTCATATTGGCGCATATGCTGTAAGCGAGCTGCTCTGTCTTGTTCTGATTGTAAAGCTCTATATTTTTTCATGTATAGTCGCCTTTTGTTCTTTTTCTCTATCACTTCATCATTTGAGAGTTCTGCTATTTTATTCTATTATTTTCTGCCTTTTATTTGTCTATCTCCTTTTCTTTTCTTTTTTGTGTTGTAGTTTCATTTTTCATTTTTTTCCCAAGTGAAAGCATGTCCCACCTTGAAACGCGAAACCTCTCTCTTCTTTACTCGAGCTCTGTGGCAGCTAATGATCAAAAAGGAAATTAAAGGTTGTATCACTGTATTGTTAGAGATGGGGATTACACGCAGACCAGCATTATCTTCATATAGCAGCAAAAAATAAAGAAAATAGGGGAAGGTAAGCAAACCGATCGCAAGACTAGTCTGATTAGCGGGTTGCCTGCCTAGCAGTATGTGAAGCGTTTCATTCATTTTTGTTCCCAAGTGAAAGCATGTCCCGCCATGAAACAGGAAACCTATCTCTTCTTTACTTAGGCTCTGTGGCAGCTAATGGTGACAGAAACTAATACTGTAGATATGCTACTCAATTCTCAAGGTCAACACAACAATTGAAGCCAAATTCCTGTGTAAAGCAGTTGTGGCCTGATATAGGGTTTTGGGCTTATGCAGTGTCAAGAAAATAACGTGAAATTCTTTACATTTCACAGAGAACTTTGCTTTGTGCATCAGAAGAAAATCTCGACTGTTTACCAGAAAGGCTTCTCAAGGAATGAGTTTTTAATGTAGACGTTATAATAGAAGTGGAAGTGGTACGTTCATTCATCACCAAATGGCTCACCAGACGTGGTACATTGCAAGCGTTCGAAACGGAAACTGGCGGAATCATCAGAATCAGTCTGAGAGGGTCACATAACAGGAGTTCGCACATATGAAAGTATGACATAGATACAAGCCTGGAATGAAACATCTGGTGACAAGGAACATACAAATTTGGAAAACACTGAAACGAAATAACAATAGTGAAGGGACAGCTCAAAAACGGGCGGTCTCTCGCACGAACCCAGATGCTAGTAAAACTGTTGTCAATCTTTCCAAGAAATCCTTGGACGAGAACCAAACATCAGTTCTAGCTAGGGCTCTTAATTTCGCTGTCGCTCCCTCTAAAATTCCCGCTGAGGAGTTAATCACTTCTGTTGAGGCAGCCATCCACGAACTACCTACAGATGAGGCTGAGGAGTTAAGACAGAAATGTGGGAGGCTCATAAGGTCCAATGTTGTACCTGTGCCAAATTTAACAAGAGGTGAAAGGAGAGCTTTGAAGGAACTTAGAGATGATTCTGAACTGACCATTCTCTCAGCTGATAAGGGTAATACAACGGTGGTTATGGACACTGACAAGTATAAGAATAAGATCTCGGCTATATTGTCAGAGCCTGTTTACAGACTGAGCTCATGTGACCCTACCACTTGTGTGTCCAACACCACCGTAAAGCTCTTAAGGCAATATTCAATTCCAAAAGAGGAGGCTAAGCATCTGTCCCCGGGGGATGCAGTGCCACCTAAATTATATGGACTTCCTAAGATCCATAAAGATGATGTTCCCCTCAGGCCTATAGGTAGTATGATAGGTTCTCCTACGTATGCTCTGGCTAAATACCTAAGGAAATTGCTTCAGCCACACATAGGACGTACTGAATCATACGTTAGGAACTCTCGATATTTCATCAACAAGTTGTCAACCATAACCCTCCAACCTAATGCACATTTGGTGAGTTTTGATGTGAAGTTCTTGTTCACTAAACTGCCGATTGACTCGGTCATGTTTCTCATTGAACATCTGTTCCCTAACGACATTACTAAGCTATTTTACCACTGCATGACTTCCACCTATTTCTTGTGGGTTAGGAATTTTTACGAACATACGGATGGAGTGGCTATGAGAAGTCCACCTTCGCCCGTAGTGGCTAATTTCTTTATGGAGCATTTTGAGGAGGAGGCTATTGCTTCAGTGCCCGTCAAACTTATGATTATTGGAGGTATGTTGATGATACATTTGTGGTCTGGACAGAAGGTCCTGAGAAAATTCATCTATTTCTAAACCACCTAAATCAGCAACATCCTTCAATTAAATTCACTGTAGAGATGGAGTCGGACAGATGCCTTCCTTTCTTGAATGTTCTAGTAAGAAAGAAACCAGATGGCTCCTCAGGACATACCATCTATCGTAAGCCTACCCACACAAATAACTATCTTCATGCAGATTCTCACCACCATCCAGTAAAAAAACAGGGCATTCTCAGGACACTCACAAAGAGTATAAGAATAAATTGACAAGAGGTTCCACCTTTTCAATTCAATATATCAAGTAAATGATATTAAATAAGTCTTGGGACTAGTTTCAACCACTTAGTGGCCATCTTCAGCCAAATAAAAATTAAACAAATTATGTGATAACTAAAACATATGTATACCAAAGACAATGTTGTAGGAATAATTATAACATTAAATTATAACATTATAACAAAAATTAAGGGTATGATCTTCTTGTCACAATATGATGTCTTTAAGTTGACTTAGGACCTCAGGCAAAGCAGTAAATCTGGAAATGATAGCCAGAGTTAGGAATGAATAAATATACAGAAAAAAATTAAAAAGGAGAAAAATTATTTATGAGACTCGCCTCTAATGTCTGATGTGGAACAAGCACTGACTTGCTGGAGGAGGCAGGAAGGCCATGTAAACAAAGGGGTGGATAGGGAACAAGCACTGACTTGCTGTAGGAGACAGGCAATGTGAACAAAGGAATAGATAGGGAGCAGACGGGAGGGGATAAACAAGGATAGGAAGAGGGGGGGAGGGAGGAGAGAAGGGGTGTCTAAGGTGGGGCTGAAGGATGAAGAAAGACTGCTGCTGAGAGGGGAATTTAAAGAGATTATAAAAGACAGAATTCTTTTAATCTGAGGCATGATTACTAAAGATAGGAATTAAAAGGTCAAATAAAATGTTTGATTTCTCTGAAATTTCATTTAGATCAAAGTTAGGATTGAAAAACTGTTCCAGATGGATGAAACAGTTTTCCGTAATATTGAGTATGGGGCCTTTTTGTATAACTTTGAGAATTTTCATGTCTTGGTTGGTATTAGTAAACATGTGGTTAGTATCACCCTTGTGCTGTCCCATGGCCAAAATTCTGTTACATTTCAGGGCATCAACATGCTTTAAGTATCTTGTATGGAAGCTCCTACCTGTTTGACATAAGACACGTTACAATTGTTACAATTGAGTCTATGAACACCTCACTTGGTGAACTTATTGCTATGATTAATAGAATTGGTATTGTGTAAAATATCTGTGTTTCTTATACAAGTTTTGAAGGCTATTTTGATGCCATGCTTTTTAAATATGTTTTTGATTCGGTAGACTCGTTTAATAATAAACGTAAAAGTAAATAAAAAATTGTGAGGTTTTTTTCTTGTGTTAAGGTGGTCGAATTACAAGATATTAGAATCATTCCGTATTGACGGTTTTCACTTTACAAAGGAAATTTAATATGTCCCCCTATTCAATACATATATATCTCCATCTAGGTAAAGGTGGTTGAAGGTTGGTGTTTATGTTTATTAATGATTTTCTCCATAAAGGTGGTGTTGTAGCCATTAAATTTAGGTATACTGCGAATGGTGTTTAATTCGTTTTTAAGTTCTTTTTTAGACAGCAGGATGCTAAAAGCATGGTGTACCATACTATGGTATACTGCATATTTATGGGCATGTGGGTGTATGAAATCTTGATGGATTGTGTTAGCGGTTTGCGTTGGTTTTCTAACGATCTTATAGCTCAATGAACCAGTTGTCTGATGATCACAGTTCATCCAACATTTCCTCAAAAGAAATTACAATTTTAGAATTCTATCAAGAACCCTAATGAATTGGTTGAAAAACTAAATCATGTTACTATTCAACCCAACTATTCTCTCCATTGCTTTGATATTGTTAACATGTACTGGTACCCAAGCATCCAGATTTCAAACATTTGTCCCATTATTCACAACAATTTAAATAAACACAGTGATCTGAGCCCACTAGAATTTCAAGATTTGATCTCTATTCAAAAAATGGTTTTAAATAACAATGATTTCACATTTGACAATACTATTTATCAGCAAAGTGGGTTAGCTATGGGATTGCTGGCATCAGGCATCCTGGCTGAAATCTATCTGGATCATTTGGAACACACCAAAATTAATAATAATATCTCAAGTAGTAATATTTTTTGGAGAAGATACGTGGATGACACTCTTGTAATCATGAACGAAAGTGCAACTGACGCCATCACCACTCTATCCAACTTTAATGACATTGACCCACATATCAAGTTTTGAATCAGAAAACGGTAAAAAACTCAATTATTTAGATCTAACAATCTTTTTAATTTCTCTTCTGTATATTTATTCACTCCTAATTCTGGCTATCATTTCCAGATTTACTTCTTTGCCTGAGGTCCTAAGTCAACCTAAAGACATCATATTGTGACAAGGAGATCAGCCTTAATTTTTGTTATAATGTTATAATTTAATGTTATAATTATTCCTAAAAATTTGTCTTTCTCTGGTATACTTATGTTTTAGTTATCACATAATTTGTTTAATTTTTATTTGGCTGAAGATGGCCACTAAGTGGCTGAAACTAGTCCCGAGATTTATGTAATATCATTTACTTGATATATTGTATTGAAAAGGTGGACCCACTTGTCAATTTATTCTTATAATTGCACTTCAATATGGAACAAAAATGAAATTTATAGCTTATAACTCACCAAGAGGGTGAGACGAATTTGTGAGCCATCAAATATTCAGGTGGAGATGGATATACTCAGTCTCATTCAAGGATAATGGTTACAGCGATTTGCAGATGAATAGGTCCCTGCATCTCAGAGAGACAACCAAACAAAGCTGATAGAAGGAAGAAGTTAAGGGAACTGCCTACCTGCCTTACATTCACAACACCACAGATCGAATTGCCAAGGTCCTCTGCAAACACAATATAAAAATAGTGTTTGGCACCGTCACTAAAATTGCTCACAGTCTGGGTAAAACCAAGGACAAATTGTCCCCATCTTTACATCCTGGGGCATATAAAATTCCCTGTACTTGTGGCAAGTTATACATTGACCAGACTTGCCAGTCCATTGGTACTCGTATCAAGGAATATGAACGAAATATTCATCTCAACCAGCCAGACAAATCAGCAATAGCTGAGCACGCTCTATCATCAGGTCATGATGTGTTCCAAAATGCTCGAGCTCTTACCAACATTAGACACTAGAGGTCCAGGATTATACGGGAAGCTGTCAAAATACGTAGAAATCCTCACAGTATCAACAGGGACACTGGCCATCAATTAAGTAACATGTGGTTGCTAGTCATTAAGGATTTACGTATGTAGTTCCCTTCCCTGTCCCTTCACTACTGTTATTTCATTTCGGTGTTTTCCAAATTCGTACGTTCCTCATCACTAGATGTTTCTTTCCAGGCTTGTATCTATGTCATGCTTTCATATGTGCGTACTCCTGTTATGTGATTCCCTCTCAGACTAATTCTGATAGTTCTGTCAGCTTCCGCTTCGAACACTAGCACTGTACCGCGTCCGGTGAGCCATTTGGTGTCGAATGAACATACCACTTCCACTTCTATTATAACGTCTAAATTCAAACCTCATTCCAGAGAATCCTTTCTGGTAAACAATCAAGTTTTTCTTCTGATGACGCAGAGCAATATTCTCTGCGAAACGTAAAGAATTTCACCTTATTTTCTTGACATGGCATAAGCCCAAAAGCCTATATCATGTATATAACTACGGGTCGTGAAAACATCAATGGAAACAGTGGTGGCCTGTTACTCTAAAGAAAATGAAAGGTTTTATCACTGTATTGTTAGAGATAGGGATTACACACAGGCCGACATTATCTTCTTATGGCAGCAAAAAGAGAAAAAAGAAAATAGGGCAAGGTAAACAAACCGACCACAAGACAAACCTGATTAACGGGTTGCCTGCCCAATAGTATGTGAAGATTAATAAAAATAAAAATCATTTTATTTTATCCTGGTGATCCTGGTCAGGATATTAGGTTAAAGTTATTAAATAATTGTATTGTCATCGGCCCTTGATATGTGTGCAAATTTTGAAGTTAATCGAATGTCTCCAAGCTGTGTCACACGAGGGCAATGCAGCTTCGTATTTCTTTGCACCTCCAATAGCTCTTCGTCTTTAGGTTGTTTGATGAATGGTAGCAATAACTGTTGCGGTGGAGAATTGGCTTATATTTTGTGAGAAAATAGGGTTTTTGCCATGTTTTACAGGTAATTTTGTATTTTTTTATTATGCCAAATTGCCTAGCAACATAAACAATAATCTTACTACCAAATACATTAATTTTGTGTATTTAAATCTTATTTTGCCTATTGACGTTTTGTACTTTTGTTTTTATCATCATCATCACTACCTGCAGTTTCCAACTGTTAGCCGGGTGTTTTTAACATATGGACCATTAAGTTTCTTGACATTTTTACATGAATGTTCTGAACATATGGACAATTAAGGCCATTGGACCTTTTGGTGTGAACATTTATGCATGAACCTTTTGACCAAGTAGACAATGATGACTGGACACTATGCCCCCTACCTAATAATGATAATTTGTGATTATAAGTTCATATTTCACTTTTAGGACCCCATTTTGCAATAAGTCGGTATGTTATCTAGTCCTGAAGGTATTGATGAGAGAATGTGATACTTACTTGTAAGAATTCAACCTGAGGTTATACAGTGGTTTGGGTTAAGTAAATAGTTAAATAGTCCGTGTACATGTTCCACCAGGTACAGCCCCTACCAGCCATGGTCATGATGAGGTAGGCACTGTTACACGGAGCAGCAGACAGAGGAGGATGGGAGGTAAAACTTGAGTGACATTGCACCTGAGCACGGAAGACTGAACACACTAAGGAAACTGAAACGTTATTTGATCTTCTATTTGAAGAACCTCTTCGATATTAAATTGTATGATCTAAAACAGCACTTCTTGAGCATTTAACTGCTTTCCATGCACCTAACAGTTTCATGTAACCGATCATTAATATTCAAGTACAATAATGATTTCTTTACAATATCTGCTAATTCATAATATTCACATTGTCGTTTTTTCTTCTTCTTTTGTTTTCTTCACTATTTAGTTGATTGTAAGTACGTAGCAGATTATGAATTCCTTTGACATATTTGAAAGTATGTGTATGTATAGTTTGCTCATTTGAAGTATCTTTAGAATAAAGTGCTCAGTTACTTACCTTGGTCACATAACTGTAGAGTAAGCAAAATACACAATAGTATACAATAGTAACTGTTGAAACACAAAAAATTGTTAGAATTTGGTATAAAAGTTTGTTTAGACATGGTTGAAGAGCTAGTAGCTTTGTGTTGAATTGCTTGTTACTTTCTAGTTTTTATTTCAAACAGCTTCTTCTGAAAGAGCATGAATGATTTCTATAGAATATTTAGGGTGAGTGATTGCATTGTAAAAGCAGCAATAGCGGATATCATTTTGTGACTACACATATCTTAAAATATTGACTTTAAAAAAAAAAAAATTGTGTTCTCCCAGGATGGTAGTATAGTAAGTGAGATTGAATCTAGGTGCAGCAAAGCAAAGGCAGTGAACTCACAGTTGCGATCAACAGTATTCTGTAAGAGAGAAGTTACCTCTCGGACAAAACTGTCTTTGTACTGACTTTGCTGTACAGGAGCGAAAACTGGGTGCACTCAGGATATCTGAGTTAAGTTACAGATATGAAAGTAGTGAGATTGATTGCTGATACAGATGGAAATAATGGCAGGAGGGTACTCAGAATGGAGAAATAGAGACCAAGTTAGGAATGAACTCGATGGATGAAGCTGTATGCATAAACCAGCTTCGGTGGTGGAGTCGGGATTCAAAGGGATGAAAATTGGTTACCTAGGATAATAATGGTCTCGGTCATGGAGGGTAAGAGAAGTAGAGGAAGACCAAGATGATGATGATGACGGTTAGTCTAGATTTCTAATGATTTAAAGATGAGAGGTACAAATCTGAACAAGGCCACAGAGCTAGTTACAAATTGAAGATTGTGGAGGTATTTAGTTAATTCAGAGGCTTGCAGACTGAACGCTGTAAAATATTGTTATATCGTATGAAGATGGATGGATAACTAGAAGAATATTATGCATAATACAAAATGCATGGCTGGATAGAGAGATTAGCAAGAGGGCGTAACAGGCAAATACATTCTATCAGAATGTTCAGAATCTAGTTTGGAAGGAGGAGGTACCAAGAAAGTGTATGGAAGTGATGTACAAGATGTACTGTACACCCATATTGACAATTTCAGTGGCGACTAGGCCAATGACAAAGAGAACAGAGTAAAATTCAAGCTAGTGAAATCAAATTCCTTAGAAGTGTGATAGGAAAGACAGAGTGAGAACGAAAATTTCAGAAAGGAAATAGGAGTAGAAAAATTGAATGACAGATTTGAGAAATATAGAGTAACAGAATGTAGAAGGGAAGGAAAAGAGACCAAAAGCGAGACCCACAGCAAGAAGGATGGACTTGGTCAAGACCAGTATAAAAAGAAGGAACCTGGAATGGAAGGAGAGAGGAAGGTAAAGAAGTACCTTAATGCCTCAACCCAGCTGGAGCTGGATAAGGGGGAATCAGGATGATGATGATGATGATGTTGACGATGATGATAGAAGAATTACCTTATTTGCATGGGGGTTTTCTGCCGGTCACAATACAGAGAAAGCCGTGACAAGAGATATGAAAACTACCAAGTGGCATCAAAATGAACTGTTGTAACTGCCCATGAACTAGCAGTGCAAACAAGCAGTCTAAATATTAACTCTCAATGCAACTCTTAAACTATTGCTCCAAAACATCACTTTTTTTTTAATACCCTTTAGGGGTTGAACTTTTCAAAATGTTACTTATGACCTAAAGGGAACCTGTGTGCCAAATTTCACCCTCATCAGGTGGTGATTCCTAAGATATTGTGATATCTATTTCACTTTTATTTATATGACTACGTACAAAGATAGATGTAGTGATTTAACACTATACATTTTACATTATAATGCTTTCTTGCCATGTTCAAGCAAATGTATTGGTATTTTTTTAGGTGTTGGTATTTTGAGTATTAAACAACATAGGATTCCCACATCATTTACTGTACAGTCCAGTTATGATATAGAATTATTGTTTCATTTGTATGTGTGTGTGTTGAATCTCAGTTTGCTGAATTTCCAAAGCATCATGCTTCAGTTATAAAAAGAGGTGCCTGACACTGTCTTGACAATACTGTCTACCATTTATTTATATATAATTCGCTGGGGCCATCAAGGACCACGTTAAGTCTTGTTGCATTTGACACTGAGCTTGGCCTTCTTTAGAGCCCAAATTTCCCTCATTCTTTGAGAGTGGGCCTGCTTACGCTCCTCTGTCCAGGGAGCACCGTGTCTTCTCTTCGGTTGCTCGTCTCGGTTTAGCCCGTTCGTCAATATTTTCTTGCGGAAGAGATCTCTGTTAAGGGCGTCTTCAGCTGAGATATGTAGCATTTGCAGGTCGTCTTTGGTATTTCTAAACCAGGGAGTTGTGGTTTTGGGGTTTGAATCAAAAAAGTGAAAGATTTCTTTAGTTGAGTTTCTTCCGTCCATTCTTTTCAGATGACCGTGAAATCGTGCCCGTCTTTTTCTGATTGTGTCGGTAATTTTCTCTATTTTGCTGTAGACTTCCTTGTTGGATCTCTTTTGATGGATTTCATTTCTGTACTTTGATTCGAAGATTCCTCTCACAATTTTGCGTCATATTTTCTCCAGTTCCTCAAGGAGTCCTTTGTTGGCATTTAGAGACAGGGTTTCGGCTGCATATAGAATTACTGGCTTCAGAACTGTTTGATAGTGACGTATCTTGGTGTTTTGGGAAAGGCATTTTTTGTTGTAGATTGTGCGGGATGTTTGGTAGGCTATTTCCAGTTTGCGTACTCGCTCCTGAAGTGCTTCTTTGTCCAGTCCATTTTTCGTGATGATCTCAGCCAGGTATTTGAATTTGTCTACTCGGGTGATGTCCCCGTATTTTGTATGGAGTTTTGGTGGAGCCTCTTTAATGTTAGTCATTACTTCCGTTTTCTCAAACGATATCTGCAAACCAGTTTGTTCGGCAATTTCCTTTAAAATTTCAACTTGAGCTCTAGCGGTTTCTATGTCGTTTGAGAGAACAGCAATATCATCGGCAAATGCTAAGCAGTCTGT
Source organism: Anabrus simplex (assembly GCF_040414725.1). Lineage (NCBI taxonomy): Eukaryota > Metazoa > Arthropoda > Insecta > Orthoptera > Tettigoniidae > Anabrus > Anabrus simplex. Next base: position 158,829,991 of record NC_090267.1, read on the forward strand.
TGCGATCCCCTTGAATTTGGTTCCTATTCTCAATGGACTGTAGTTGGTTTCCTGTAATCTCACCCGCCAGGTTTTGATGATCTTTTCAAGAACACAGTTGAAGAGTATCGGGGATAACCCATCACCTTGTCGGACTCCTGTTTTGATGTCAAAGGAATGCGAGAGACATCCGTGGAACTTCATCTTGGATTTTGTATCAGTCAGGGTGGCTCTAATTAATGCCAGCAGTTTCAAATCAACTCCAAATTCACTTAAGATGTTTAGCAGGACTTCCCGGTCAATGGAGTCGTATGCTTTCTTAAAGTCCACAAAGACAGACACATACTGCTTGGACCTTAATGTACAATATTTGATGATTGTTTTGAGATTTTGGATCTGTTCAGCTGTTGAGCGACCTTTTCTGAACCCTCCTTGGTATTCACCTATTTGATGTTCGACTTGTGCTTCCAAACGCTCCAGGATGGCAAGTGATAGGATTTTGTAAGTCACAGGTAGCAAAGATATTTCTCTGTAGTTGTTGATGTTCTTCATGCTGCCTTTTTTTGTGTAATGGATGGATCAAAGCTATTTTCCAATCTTCGGGTAGAGTCTCCTTGTTCCAAATTTCTTCTATTTGCTTTTGCAAGATATCAAGTGATTCCTCTGGGGCATATTTCCATAGTTCTGCTACTACTGAGCCTTCCCCCGGCGCTTTGTTATTTTTGAGACGGGCAATGTGGCGCTTGATTTTATCTCTGTCGGGTGGTCTGGAATCTGGGTACCTGAGTAAGGGTTCCTTGGTCTCAATGGCGCTTTGCGGTTTAGAGCAATTAAGTAAATTCTTGAAGTAATCTGCCAGAATGCTGCAGTTTTCTTCATTTGACGTCGCCAGTGTGCCGTCCTTTCGCTCAAAGCATAGAGATGGTGGTTTATAGCCAGTGAGTTTTCGTTTGAAGGCTCTGTAGTACTCTCTGCTTTCATTCTTCCTAAAGTTTTGTTCTATATTTTCAATGAGAGATTTTTCGTATTTACGTTTCTAAGTTCTGAACACCCTAGCTGCTTGGGCACGTTGGGTTTTGTAGGTTTCCCAATCATTTTCTGATTTCGTAGAGTAGTACTGTTTCCACGCATTAAGTCTTTCTTGGAGGACTGATTCGCAGGTACCATTCCACCAGGCATGTTTTTTGCTTCTCTTGATTTCTGCAACATCTTTGGCGGCCTCAACAAGGAGACTTTTGGCGTTGTTAAAGTCACAGTCATTTGGTCTAGCCTTCTCCTGTAACTCCTCGACCCTGTGCCGAAGTTTATCATTGTCGAAGCGTGTGATCTGTTTGGTTGTCTTCCTTGTGTTTGCGGGAATTGGTTTGAATTTGATAAGAGACATATAATGATCTGAGGCCACATTGATGCCTTTCTTTACCTTGACATTCATAATCTCAGGGCTGTTTCTCCTGGAGATTGCAACATGATCAATTTGGAACTCTCCGAGAGCTTGGACGGGAGAACGCCAAGTCATTTGCTTTCTGGGTAGATGGCGAAAGTGGGTCGACATGACCTGCAGGTTGTGATTTTTGCAAATGGACACCAATCTTTTGCCGTTGGGATTGGTTCTTTTGTGAGCAGGGTAATTTCCTATAACTTTCTTGTACTTCTGTTCATGACCTAGTTGGGCATTGAAGTCACCCAAAAGAAGCTTGACATGGTGTTTGGGGATTTTGTTTAATTTTTCATCCAGTAGGTCCCAGAAATTATCAACTTCGTCTGGATCAGACTTGTTCTTATCGTTTGTAGGAGCATGTGCGTTAACTAGGGCATAGGTTTTGTTCGCGCATTTAATTGTGAGTATAGACAATCTGTCATTCACAGGTTCGAAATTTGCAACCGATTTAAGGATCTTGGTTCTAACAGCAAACGCGGTTCCAAGCATCACAGCTCCATTGAGGATTCCTCTTTGCACTTTGCTCTTGAAAAATCGATAGCCTTCGGATTCAAATATCTCTTCATCTGGGTACCTTGCTTCCTGTAGGGCCATTATGGATATCTGATTTTCGTGAAGAGCCTTGGTGAGGGTTTTCAGCTTGCCAGTTTGTGTAAGTGAATTTATGTTGAAAGTTGCTAGAAAGGTTTTAGATTTTGGCCTGAGTTTTTGACTCTTCGGGGTACACCGAGACACTCCGACTCGTCTCTTGCATGACGTTGAGTCTCCCCCAGAATCCGAACGAGACTCGTGTGCCGTGGCGTTCACGACGAGGGATTTATCCGAAGATTTACCCCCTGGGGTATGTTTCTTGAAATGTTGTGCCATCATGCTTTTTGACTTGACTTTGCTTTGGACGGGTACCCATCCTTTTACAACTAGGGTTGTTAGCCCTAGAGGTTGCCTCAAGATGTTTTCTGGCTTCTGATCATTTACCAGTCTTCGCCGTAACCCTGGCAAGGGACCAGTTTTTTTTTTCACGGTGGTATTTTATTTCCCTGCTACCTTCTGACTCTGCTGGCGGCAGAGCCAGCGAGCTTCCCCAATTCCTATGGGACGCGCCTGATGGAGGTAACCGGTAAATCCCCACACGGGCCATTTATTTATTTATTTATTTATTTATTTATTTATTTATTTATTATTTATTTACACTGTTTATGCCCACACTGGAGTACCAAAATCAACCTTACACAATAAAATCTTTAAAATAAGTACATAAAAAAATAAGTTCATTTTTTAAAACTTGATTTCTTCTTTACCCAAAACTTCTTCATTCTAATAAGAAGATGTACAATATTATAGGGAAGGATCCACCTTTCAATACTCCGCAGTAAAAAGTAGTTACAACCTGTTTATTGGGACCGGTTTCAACACATTTCAAGTGTCATCATCAGCCAATTAGCGAAGATCTTAAAACAACTAATATATTGAACACAGGCAAAATATTAACATTGTATCATATTGTAGCAATTCAGTTAATGTTCAAAACACAATAATCACAGTCAAGAGAGTAAACAGAACATCACTATCTTGCGCCGAAAACAAATATATTTGAATTTCATAAGCAGATCAAGTATGCACTTATGTAAAGTCGTTGCTAGGCAGGTCTTGTAGGCATTTGTTTCTCTGGCCGAAGAGTAAAAGGTGACGATCTTGCAGCCTGTTCTCATGCCGATCTAACATACTGCTTATGTTTTGATGTTTTAAATGATGGCATAATTTCCATTTTCTCAAAAGATATTTTCAACCCAACCTTCGCTGTTGAGATTTTGCTTCTTCTGTACTATTTGCTAATAGCACCAGATCAGCAATGCAAGAAAATTTAGTCAAATATTTCTTCCAATCTTTACAGTCAGAGGACATACCTTACTCCATTCACGCATAATTTTTCCAGTACACAATTAAGCCTCAATGGAGGTAATCCATCTCCCTGTCGAGACCAGTATGAATTTCAAATAGTTAAGAGATTTCATTTTTGAACCTAACTTTAGACTTTGTGTTTCTCAGAGTGACCACAATAAGGTTAACAGGTTTCCGATGTAGACCAAATTCAGTAAGGATATGTACTAAAGATTCACAATGGATAGTATCATTAGCCTTTTGAAAATCAAGTGATCACTAAATTTTTGCTCCTAATGCGTTGATGTTTTGTGATCCATTTGGGACCGATAATTTGATCTGGACAACTTCGTCCTGGACGAAAACCACCCTGATATTCACCCAATTCACTATCAAGGTGGTCGTGGATTGTGGAATACAGGAACTTAGAGAAAATTTTATAGGTGATATCTAGCAAAGAAATTCCCTGATAGTTACTAGGATCTGATGTATAACTTTCTTTATGGATTGGGTGTATAATTGCAGTATACCATTCTTGGGGCAGTTTTTCAGTATTCCAAATGTCAATGAGATGTTTATCTAGATTCTGAATAGTCTGTATATTTGCATTCTTCCAGAGTTCTGCTACTAGTTGATTTTCTCCTGCTGCTGTAAAATTTTTCAGTAAATCAATAGCTGCACTTACTTCATCATAAATTGGTGGTATGACCTTCATATGCAAATGAAACATTATTCAAAATTAATACCTAAGCAACAACAGACATTTAAATTTTAATTATAAATAAATGTTATATTGGTATTATAAATGTACTCAGTCAGGACAAATATTTCAGGTTCCCTATGGGAATCAACGTCTATATCATCTGATGGCCAGGCAGGCATCAATTTTTGAAAATGAGACAGTCTCTCATAGTGCATTGGCACTGCCGATGGCTCCAAGTAGCCTACGCAGTGGCCTCCACGGTATGCACTAGCCATGCGTCTTGGTAGGTGTGCTATTTACCAACTGATGAGCCCAATTAGCACACTGGGGCAAAACGCTGGCAACCATGAATGAGTTAGCAGGAAAATTTATAATGTCCAATAACGGACCAATTATATTGGTATTATAAATTTACTAATTCGGGACAAATATTTCAGGTTCCCTATTGGAATCAACATCTATATCAACTGTTCTGAACATCGATATTTAATCCTGCATTGGCAACGAACTTTGGTGAAGGGGGATGACAACTTAGCGACTCATCAGACACGGTTGGTATGTCATTGTTAGCGCGAAATAAAGAAGTCTCTACCTTCTCATTTCCACTATCGCTAGAATCTAATTCCGGAATAAGATCATCACCCGAATCTTCAGCTTGCAATTACTCGGTCACTTGCTCGAGAGATATAAATTCTTTCCTTGCCATATCTGCTCGTAACATCACTCAGCGCCACTTGATTTTCAACTGTGCAGATAAGAGAACTTGAGACTAGCACGTGTTTACTTAGATCACAAAGCCCACAACGCAGGAAATTACCCGTAAGCTGTAGTAAAAGTGTTCATTTGCCTGCTATCTACTGGAAAACTGATATACTGCTGCGTCATCTAACATATGTTTGAATGTACACAAAGTTGGCGCGTATTCAAATCCGACTAAGGTTGGATACGGTATTTTATACACATGAAACCTAATCCGACCATGGTCGGATACAGGAGCAAATGTGTTTAGTGTGCAGAGGTGGCACGAATGTTGGAACTCACACCTTTGAGTTTCAACTCGATCCCTCAGATTGGTCAAAGTTTTGTCAGATTCAAAATGGCGGTAAAAGTTATTCCTCACAGTTGTACATGGTCAAGAGTAACCTCCAATTCATTGTCTAAGAGTGTGACCAGAAAATAATGTTTAATAACCCTTTGGTCTGAAATAAAAGTTTTTACTAACATTTGTTTTAGAAAGACTGTAATCTGCAATAATACTTGGATATTTTTTATGAGCTCCTGTGCAGATGTTTTCATATTTGTTGTCTGGTGTTTTTCACGCCTTTCATTGCACTATTATTTTAAAAGCCTCAGCAGAAAAGGTTTTCATGTTTAATTTCTTGTGTTTTTACACCTTGTAATACTTACCTCTCATCATTAGAAATGGTAGATATAGTTTTCACTGTACCCGCGGATAAATAGCGTAAAATGCCCTCGTGATATAGATGTTGATTCCCATAGGGAATCTGAAATATTTGTCCAGAAACGGACCATTTATATTGGTATTATAAATGCCCTCGTGTCAGAAAAACATATCTAGTGTTTCCATATCTCTGTTGGATAGTTTTTATTCGTATATTCTGTAGTAAATTTTCTTGCTTAACATGTTCTTTTTCCTTGTCCCTTGCAGAAACTTCTTAACGAGGTTTTACTGTCTATGTTTCCAGATGGTAAATAGAACATAGAGGTATTCACATTCTCTTGACACAAAAAACATGTTCATTCCTAATCTTGTGTGTGTACAGATGGCAACACAAGTGAAAAGGACTTCTCAGACTCTGACATCAGTGAAAATGATAATGATGAAGAGAAGGGTCCTCGAAACCGCCGGAGGAAATCCAAGGTGACAAACCTACTGTCTATGGATGAACTTGATGATCAAGAGCCAAAGGTGAGTTAGTTACATATAAAAGTTGTAGTTTATATATTTCTCATAAATAATATTTCTTTCTGTGTCCCTGATGGTTTGCAGGATATTTGTGGTATTATATTACTTGAAGTTAAGTTTATGAGGTGTCTTCTGTATATGTAAGATAAAGGATTTCTCTTGCTTCTGTGTGTGATATTGGCAAGATTGCATGGACTATGAATCATAGAACTATGCCTTATATTGTAATCATCCTCCTCCTTTCCCCTTATCCAGCTCCTGCCATGTCAGGGAATTTATGGCACTTCACCTTCCTCTCTCCTTCCATCATTTTGTCCCAGTCCAGGTTTCATCTTCTTGCAGTCCTCTTTATTTAATCAGTCCACCTTGTTCTAGGTTTCCCTCTTGCCTTCATTCCCTTGAACTTCTTCTGTTTTTCTTTTCTCCTCCATCCTCTTTACATGTCCAAACCATCTTAGTTTACTCTTATCAGTTCTCTCATTTAGGTTTACCATTCCAACCTCCTTTCTCACATCTTCATTTCTCAATCTGTCTTTCCTTGTCTTATCATACTTCTTAGGTATTTACTTTCGCTGGCTTGACTTCTACTCTCCTTCCTACTTGTCATTGTCAAGTTCTCAGCCCCGTAAGTCAATAAGGGTTTAGAATACATTTTATACATATCTCCTTGGTACTTTTTCTTATTCCAGACAAGGTTTCTTACACTCTGGTAGAATGCATTGCCCTGTTGCACCCTTTTGCTAATCTCCATATCCAGCCTTGTATTTTGCATTAATTGACTCCGTAGGTATTTGATACTGTCAATAATTTCAAAGCTTTGATCACCAATTTTCACAGTGCATTTCCCTTGTCTTTCTCCTCTTCATACAATAATAGTCTGCTTTTCTCTGTGCTGATTTACATACCATACTTTTCAATGTTATCATTCAGTGCATCAAGTTGTTCTTGTAAATCTTTGCTGTTTGTTCCCCAGACTGTATTATCTGCAAATAGTAATAACTTCATCTCCCTATTCCACATGCTTCCTTTCTCTCCTTTACAATTTTGTTCATAACCATTAGAAACAAAAGAGGCAACAGTTTCATTTCTGAACCATTTCATCTTTCCAACCAGAGTTTGTATGCTAGTGACACAGTTGCTGTACATCGCTTGCACCATTTCTACAATTTATGTACCCAGTCTTTTTTAGGCCATGGTTTCCCAAACCTTCTCCCTGGACACATCGTTGTATGCCTTTGTTCGATGTATGAATGTCATGACCAGATCCTTTCCATGTTCCCAATTCTTTTCAATTAATTGCCTCATGCTGAAAATTGGGTCCACTGTAGATTTTCCACTTCTAAAGCCATACTGTTCCTTTTACAACTCTCCTTCCACCTTTCTTCTTTCTCCTCTCCAATATCCTTTCCAATATTTTTACCACTTCCTCTATAATTGTCACACAACTGTACATCCATTGTAGTTCAACAGATTGAGCAGCCTTTATCATTTCCACACTTATTCCTCTGCATAATTTCTCACATTCAGCAGTTTATCAGAATACTAACTTCTCTATTTCTTCTGGGTGTGTTATCAACTCTCCACCTTTCTCTTTTATCAGCTTTGTATAAACTCTTTCTTTCCTATTGCTTTGTATAATTCTTTTAATGCCAGCTCCATCCATTTCTGTCTTGTGTATAAATTCTTCCCAACTTTTCTTCTCTTAACCAATTTCTCACATTTCCTTTTATTATTGCTATGCTTTCTTTTCTTTTACTGCTTGTCTCACCTCTTGCCACCATGGTATTTCCTTTTCTTTCACTCTCATTGATGTTCTACCACAGGCACTCTTTGCCCCACTTACAAATACCCTTTGATGTTTCATCATTCATCTTGCACATTTCTTGCTTCAGTAACTGGAATTTGTTGTTTCATTCTTTCCAGAAATTCTTCCTGTACATTCTGATCTTTTAATTTCCACACTTTTATTTTACTTTCTCATATCTCCTTTAATTTTTCCATTTTCTCCACTCTCATTTTTGCTATCACAACTCTATGATCTCTATCGAATGCTTCTCCTGGTAAAGCTGTTACATCCATCAAGTGTCTGCAGTTTGTCCTTTCCACCAGAAAGTAATCAATTACTGATTTTATTCTTCTGTCACCCCAGCTATATCTTATAACTTTCCTGCTGTTTTTCTACCGAAACCATGTGTTGCCCACAGTCACTCCATTCCTCTCACAAAACTCAACTAGTTTCTCTCCTTCTTTATTCCTTTTCCATTATCTGTATGATCTGATTACTTCTTCCTGTCCTTGTCTTTCATTTCCCAGCTGTACATTTAAGTCTCCCATTATAATTACTTCCACAGCAGTTATCTCCATTTTTAGTTTCTCCAGAAATTCCTCAATGTCCTCCTCTTTGTTCCCTGTCTGTGGTGCATACACTTTCTTGAAGTCCTTCACTGTGTTCCTCGTTCTCAATCTAATTTTCATTAACCTGTCACTGATGTACTCTACCATATCCATGTACTCCTCCAGCTGTTTTGAAATTGTCAGGCGCACTCCATTTTTTGCCTCTTGGCCACCACTCCAGTAGAGTGTATATCCTTTCCTCATTCTCGTTCCTTTCCCCTTCCATTTAACCACTAAACCCATAATTTCTATACCCTCTTTATCCATAAAATCCACCATTTCTTCTGCCATTCCTGTTGGGGATATAAGGTTATGTTCACCTTCATGATGTTGGTTACTGGTCACCCATTTTTCACACCTCTGCCAGCAATCTAAGGAACTGCACGTCACTTTCAGGGTACTCTCTAACCTCTTTCAAGGCAAGTTTAGAAGTACCATATCATATATATATATATGCTGTTATTACAGTGGGTTCACCATTCCCAGAGGTGTTTTATATGTACTGCAAGGTGTAACTTTACGCCGCTCCTCAGGAGTACAGATGCCTTTCGCAACCACTTCACTGAAGTACAGACGTTGCTGACAGGAGAAAGTTCTTCCGTTTTGTCTGCTATTGGGACTGGGGTCTTCTTCCACCATCTAAACCGTTGACCATGTTCTTTCTCCTTGCGAATTTTTTTGTCATTTCCTCCACAAAGGCTTCATCTGGCCTCCATAGGGTGGACTCCCCCTCCCTTAGCCATTGGTCTCCCTTTTAGGTGTCAAGTTTGGTAATGGCCACGTGACCCTCGGCCAAATAGTCACAGATAGTACCATCGACTGTTGTGACGTACCCACTCTGCCCACAGATGTGTGACAAAATTATGACGTGGCAGGTCACCTTAATATTAAAATAAATATAGTATATCTCATTGTTTCTCCAAAAACAATGTCCTATGAGTGCCAGCCTTCAAGCTTATGGCTTGAAAACGATAGTTGATAATTAATAATAATAATAATAATAATAATAATAATAACAACACGTAAAGAGACTCTAAAAACTCCCAGGGATGGGGTGACGGAACACTATCCATTAAGTACACTAACTTGGAATTTAAGGATCATTAATAATAATTTCAGAAAATACAAATTAAAACAGCTATTTATTAGGATGAAAAACGTGATGTAACGGCGTATTAACGGAAACTGAACTTACGGAAAGCAAAGGAAAATTTGAATGAAATAAACTCTAAGAGAATCAACTGTTGCGCGAAGACTTGCAGTAATTTATGCCATTAGCTCACCATTTGTAGACTCTGTTATGTAGAAGCTGATGATTGATGGATCTCTCGTACAGCGTCGTCATCTCTAGTTGTGGGTTCCAGTCCTACTTCTGCATCGTGCATAATACACTAGTTGTATTATGACTTTCCTGCCTTTAACATTTCCTACTGTACTCCTTACATAAAGTCGTAATGAGTCCTAATTTTAAAAGCAAAACCACCATGGGTTATGTTCATGGAGAGAATACACTTGTATTCTTCCGTATTACGGAACCATAGCGTTACTAACTTCATAACAAAAGCTCTCCTGCCCTATAGTCAACACCGGTCTCCCGTTGACTTTACCTCTCGTCATTGAGATTACAAGTCCCAGTGAGAGTAACTTTTGAGTAGTATACTACTCAGATGCAAAGTGAACTAAGTTAAATCTTCTCCGATATGCAGACGTAGAATCATTGTAAGAGTGTCTTCCAAAAGTACGAGTGTGAATCTGAATAAGAGTCCGAATACGAGTTTCACAGTTTACACACCCTACTGAACTGTTATATTCGCACTATCATTCAGATATTAGTGTTTTTCAACTGTTAGTGTATATTACATACTCCATCCAGGTTGGGCTGTGTCACTCTATGTACAGGATGGGCCAGAAATCACGATCAGAAACGTTTAATGTTATTGTATCGAAACGAGAAGCAACATGAAAGGTAAACAATTGTATTTAACAGAAAAAATACATGCAAGAATGGAATAAGACTGAAATGAATGTTCTTACATATTTCAAACTTTCTCAGTATGCTGACCATCATTCCCGGTGCAGAGTTGGATTCACTGCCATGTGCGTCTGCTTGCCCGCCGCAGCATTTCGGCAGTGATCATTCTCAGGATATGGGTAATCTCTTCTTTCAGCTCTTCAACGGAAGTCATACAAGTTGCAAACTTTTTTCATTTAAGAAGGACCACAGCCAATCACCGCACGTTGTTAAGTCCGGGCTTCTGCACGGCCATATAAGAGGCTCTCCACGTCCAATCCGTAACTGAAATTGGTTTTTCAACCAGTCTCGAACAGGAGCCCACTAGTGTCCAGGGGCACCATCCTGTTGTATAACTGCGTCGTTCAACAGGTCAACTTTGTCGGGTTCAGAAAACAGCCATTGAGATAACATCTGGTGGTACAATGCCCCTGCGACAGACCCATCGAAGAAATATGGCCCGATGATAAGGTCTCTGATAACATGAGGAGGATGTTGCTTAATTTCTTCATAATAATGAGGATTGTCTTCCACCCAGATATAAACTTATGAGACCAGGAGCTAAGACACACAGCACATTCATCTATCATCATAACTTTACGGCGAACCACTAATTTTGAAAACGCTGCAAGTAACTGTTCGCACAGACCACGTTATGTATTCATACCATTATCACTTAATTCATTGATGCCGCTTGAGTTGAAATAAATGGTAACCTTCATTCTTCATCTAACAGTGCATGGATGTTCTGGGAATGTCCATCTCCGCCGACTGCTTCCTTATCGATTTTGCTGGAGAACAAAGCAATGATGCATTGAAGCGTTCAGTGACAGTGACTTCATGATCGTCATATTTCTTGCGTCTTCCATTGCCTGGTGCATCTAACACAGACCCATTTGCAAAGGTCTTTCTTTACAGTTTCCAAAGATTAGCCTACGTTGGAGCTTCTTTATTGAAGTGATTAAAAAAGTTTTCCCCTAATTTCATCATATGTCTCACTTGTTTGTATGCACCCATATGCTAAGAAGACGACTTTCTTCAATTGTGAATCTGCTTGTATCCACCATTATAACACAAGTTTACAACACTGTCACCTTGGTAGCAGTCGCCGGAACCACAAGCAAAACAAAACAGAACATGATCACATGCCGTCTTTTCATGGAGTGATGCATAGCAATTATCGCCTGCATTGCTGTAATATGAGAGACCTCTACCAGAAGACAGACATACTACAGGCAGGGATGAACCCTATTCTCAACCTACAACACATTTTCATATCTATGTAATTGCAAAACTATATGTTAAGTTACTTGAAACATTTCCCGATCGTGACCTTCTGGACCACCCTGTATATTATGTACAGGTTGCCAATGTTTTGAATACACTAGGGTGTTTGTTTTCAAGACAACTGATGTATATTTCTTTATTTTTTATTGGAAGCCATTTCTTCTCAGTTTTGACTTTATGTAGAACTGTATGGTTCTTCAGTCTGTACTTCAGTATAAAATATATTTAGAAAATACCTGAAAAGACAACATTCAGTAACAGATTATACATGAATAATTAATGTTGCCTTATTCAGGTATACATTCATCTGTTATTAAATATTTTCTTTTTTCTGATATTTTCTACATTTATTTTATTCTGAAGTACAGTAGTTTCAACAGACTGAAGAACCTCACAGTTACAGATCATGAACCCTTACTCGATCTGAGACAATCAGTACCCCCAGGCAGATAAAATCGACTTAATGTATTCACCCGGCAACCTGTACATAATATTCATAAAACAATACAGTCCAACCCAAACAAATAATGTAATATAATGAATGTTCTCTTTGAAGTTGCTGAAAGAAAAAGTATTTCTTTCACTGAAGAAAATCAGTTGAATTTGTAAAGAGGAGAGGAGATGGTAGTATGGAATACAAGAGGTCAAGGGCGACATTTATTTTGCCAAATAACTAGAAGTAAAAATTCCTTTCGCTGGGCGGAGTGGCTCAGACGGTTCAGGTGCTGGCCTTCTGACCCCAACTTGGCAGGTTCGATCCTGGCTCAGTCCAGTGGTATTTGAAGGTGTTCAAATACGTCAACTTCGTATGGGTAGATTTACCCACACAGTAAAAGAACTCCTGTGCGACTAAATTCTGGCACCCCAGCGTCTCCAAAAACCATAAAAGTAGTTAGTGGGGCGTAAGAAACAATTCCTTTAATCCATTTATCTGTTGTGTATTTCTTTAATCTGTTGTTTGGTGTAAGATCACCTAGTAAAGGTTGATTCATGAGCTTTATTACTTTTCCTTTTCCATCCCTAGCCTAGCCTCCTTTTCATATATATGTATATATCAATGGTGTGTGTATTTTGTAGGAAGAGGAAGAAATCCTAGAAAAGAATGAGGGTGAAGGAGGGGAGGAGGAAGAAGATTTTGATGAAAAGAAGATGAAGATGGAAAGAGAAAAAGAGAGCCATGAAGTAGAATTGAGAAAAACTCAGTGAGTATGTCATCCTAAAACAGAACATTTGCCTCACAAGTAGCAGTCAAAATACATTATGACCTATTGTCACATTTGTTCAAACCATTTTACCTCTAGGGTGTATTGAAACACCATCCAGGCCTACGACACCACATGGCGATATAGGCTGGTATCCTTTCAGCCCTGTATAAATTGAGATTCCGAGGTAACTTGTCGGTATTTATTGCAAATTTTTTGTCCCTCCGTCTATTCCGTGTCCGAATAGGGAGGGCATATTCGTAGTACCACGTTCAGGAAAATGGAGTCCCACAGTGATCGATTCTTAGTATCACTCTATTCACAATTGCCATAAACGGTATTACAAGTAACTGATCTCATGTTTGTTCCATAATGAAGATAGGAATAAAATTTATTCTAATAGAATCTTACTTATAAATGGTATTGTAGTTGCTGCTGGTTCAGCAGTAATACCGTCGCTATATGTGGACGATTTTGCTCTTGCATTATAGCTTGCACAATATGGCATTTGCAGAGAGACAATTACAGCAAGCTATTAGGAGAGTGGAACAGTGGATCTTAGAACATAGCTTTCGGCTTTCAACCGCAAAGACCTCTGTTGTACACTTTTGCCTGAAGTGCACATGCATCATGAACTTTATTAGGAGAATGTCGCTGTTCCTGTAGTTGACACCGATTTCTTGGGCTCCTTTTCGATAGCAAATTATCGTGGGAAACATGTGCAGCAGTTGAAAATGCAGTGCACTGAGAAGTTGAATATTTTGAAGTATCTTAGCAGCACTACTTGGGGGGGGATGACCGCATGGTGCTCCTGCGATTTTATAGGGCACATATTTTATCCAGGTTAGACTGCGGCAGTTCAGCATATGGGTCCAAAAGGCAAAGCATCCTTGCAAAACTGAATAGCATCCACCACAGCCGGGTTTGGTTGACAACAGGAGCTTTTCGTACAAGCCCCATTGCTAGCCTGCTCGCTGAATCTGGTATGCTGCTTTTACACCTGAGGTGGAAGCAAATGCTTCTGTCCTATGCTGCAAATTTGCTACAGATGCCACTTCACCCAAACTATCCTTGCGTATTCCGCAATGGAAGCCGTCTGCTGTACGCTGCTTATCCTCGAGCAAACGTGGTCGGTTGGAATACGCTTGAATAACAGTCGCAGATTGTTTGACCTAACTTAGGTCAGGCAACAAAGTGGGGTGTCTCTGTGGATAATACGACGACCTGAAATAATCCTGGATCTGCGCACTGGCTGAAAGGAAAACATGGACCCCTAGATTTATCAGAGGATCTTCCTGTCTGTTGTTGGCCGGTATCCAGATTCAGTCGTCGTTTACACAGATGGTTCAAGGACAGAAATGAAAGTGGGCTGTGCGTTCGTTGTCGACAATGATAGGTTTCTTTTTGCTCTCCCGGAAACCTGTAGTGCGTACACAGCAGAGCTCTATGCTATCTGAGAAGCTCTGTGGAATGCACTGTCCGATGAGCGCCAACACTTTCTGGTGTGTACAGACTCCTTGAGCTCGCTACAATCTATTGATTCCTGTTTCCCTCGGCACCGGCTGGTGCAGCAGATCCAGGACCTTCTGGCCTGGTGTTCGGATGCCAGCACCATAAACATGTTTATGTGGCTCACATGCCACATGGGTGTAGAGGGAAATGGTTGGCTGATAAGGCTGCCAAGGAGGCTGTTACACTGCCCCTGTTGCCGTACAGTGTTCCAGCAAGTGATATTCGCTCTCAGCTGAGACATTTAGTTATGTCCCATTGGGAGATGATGTGGCAGGCCACTCCACTTCCAAATAAGCTGTGAGCAATTAAAGGTACAACAAAGGTGTGAACGACTTCTCTTCGGGCTTCTCAGAGAGAAGCAGTGGTATTATGTCTTCTTCATATCGGCCACGGTATAGTAACTTACTCCTATGTACTGAAAGGAGAACCCCCTTTAGTGTGTACTTGCGGCGATCATCTTACCGTGATACACATCCTTGTGGAGTGCGTGGACCTGTTCGATCTGTGCCGTAGTCTAAAACTTCCGAGTACCATCTCCATCATCCTGCAAGATGATGAGCAGTCAGCAAACTTCATCATCCGTTTTATGAGGGATAGTGGTTTATTTTATCGCATCTAAACATAGTGTTTTGTAATAGTCTTTGTATTATTGTTCACTGTGTGTTTATTAATTTGTTTCTGTTTTAGTTTGTGTATGTATATTTTAATGTGTTTTTCAAAATAGTAATATGAATGATATATTAATGCATTTTAAAGCAATGTCTTATTCTACGATAATTTATCACATATCATTTTACCAAAAATAAGGCATTGCTAATTAGATCTGCTGATTATTTTAAGTTCACAGTCATTGTTCATCTTCATTTGTTTTAAATTCTAGTCAGTGGATGCATTTTAACATTTTAATTATCACCAAATATCATGTCATCCATCTCATACCATTAGTGGCCGATGACCTTAGATGTTAGGCCTCTTTAAACAGAAGCATCAATTGTACAATTCACCCCCTTTTCACCCCTCTAGCAATGGAATATTCAAAAATCCTCCCTTAGGGAGCACCTACACTCTAATATAAATGTATCTCCTAAATTTCATTTCTTTATGTCCAGTAATTTTGGCTCGGCGATGATGAATCAGTCGGCATATGTTATTTTATTTATATAGGTAGCAGAGTAGTCATAAAAGTTACTGGAATTTAAAATTTATTTCAGTATTTCTAAGGAATTGAAGTGTGCTTTTGTGTCAGTGAGTATACTTTTATAACCATTCTTTGTCCATATTCTTTTGTTTTATTGTGTTAATTTGAAATTATATAGATGGAAAGAAGGACGTACTAACCCGTATAATTTACGTATGGATAGAAGGCTGTGGAAGTGAACTACATGATTTGATAATGTGCCAGTTGCTTTTTAGTGTATATTATTGAACTATTTAATAGCTTTAGGTATTGACTTCAGCAGGAGACATCACAGGTCTTAATATTAGTAGTATTGTAACTTCTACAACAGTGGTTACACAAAACAAGGCACAAACACAGTAAAGGGGAAAGGTAAGAGCAACTACACAATATCAGAAAACACTACACACTCAAAAACATTAGCTGGCATTACGCGGATCTCCAACAACGACATATACGTAAATATCAGTACGGCCAACTAGTGGACAACAAACCGGGAAGGTGGAAAGGGCTGGGAACCTACCAAAGGCATGGACATAGCTTAGATTGCGGATTCCGAAATAAATCGCCATGATCCTTAGATTTGAAAAATATTATTTACAAAATAATTTTACAAATACAATCCCAACTTACGAACTATAAGTTCTGTGATATACATAACTTAGAGGTTCTTTGATAATACCTTCGTAGCAGTGTAAATTCAAATTTCAAATCAACTATACATCTAGTTACCAATGCAGTCGTACAATGCAATTTACAGTGAAATGAACAGGTTATCCAAAATCTAGCATACCTCAAGTGATACAGAACTACCGGAGGCAAAGCCCAAGGTAAATATATTAAATTACAATCTACATATTTAGTGAAGTAAGAAAAGGGAATGCCTCGAAAACAAACAGGCAAGCCCAGCTGAAAAGCTAGGGCGTCCTAAATAATTAATTTGGCAAATCTAGGTTAGGCTAGGGCAGACTCCTATACGAAATTGCAAACGAACATTATGGAAATTTTAACCGGAATGGAAAGGAAGAGTGCTTACCCAAAGGTGTGCCATCCTGGAAGCGAGCCCTCGCACACGATGCAGACCAACACAGACTAATGGCAGATCAGGCCTAGACAAGACCGAATTCAGAATACCGAATTCTTATGAACACTGCCTCTCTCTATATATATAGGTAAACTCCGGCCTTGGAGCAACCAATCGGCGTGCATGAGTTCCCTATCGCCACCTAGACTCACCAATCACAACCCTACTTTCAGTCGCGAACTTTGACAAACATTCTAGAATACGCCTGATCGCGAACGTCGTATTTCCAGAACAGTCAGAAATATTTTCTAGAATCAATCAATAAATGTTCAAGATAAACTTAAATATTATAATTGAGCGGTCCACCTATTCAATACAATATATAATTTATTAATATGTAGTAAGATCCATGTAGATTTTGTGATATTTATTGAATAGGTGGATCTATATTACTTTTGAAAATTATGTGACAGTTTGTGTTGTTTGTTATCAGAAAGTCTACTTCAAGTCTACTGCACTACATAGTTCACTTGTGACATCTTGCTCCCCCCCCGAAAGTCGAGCCGCTCGACCATTAATATAACCTCACTGGGGAGCAAGCGATAAAACATTCTCACACAGTAAAAATAGTAAAGATATCTTACTCTAACACACACGATTTCTTGAAGTAGACTTTCTGATAACAAACAACACAAACTGTCACATAATTTTCAAAAATAATATAGATCCACCTATTCAATAAATATCACAAAATCTACATGGATAGTCACATTACACTTGAAAATGCCTTCTTTCACAGATGATTAGACAATTTGTACTCTGTCCACCAAATCAGTACACCATTCTTTCTACCAAATGTTAGAAATACAGAAACTTCTCACTTGTTGTTAAACAGCGTTCAAAACCTCCTATTAGGCGAGTCATGGACTCAGTATTTTGCACGACTTTTCCACACCAGTCACAGCACAGCTAGGCCACAGGTTCTCGCTGATGATGCGGCTGCCGACACGGCCGTTTGCCGCCAGCCTCCACTCAACTTCAGTCGGATCCAGGTAGCCATGTAATTGTAGTCCAGTGGTATCTCGCACCAGATAAGCAGCCGGGTGAGACACCGTCCAGGCAGACTGCCACCACTAGGACATACGTCACAGGATCGTGGTGCGGCATGGTAGCGCCCAAGGCACAGCGTGTGCCTCCCAACTTGGTACTTCAGGTTGCTCTCCGAAGAAGCTGGTCACTGCAGCCATTGTAACACAAACAAACCGCAGCAGACAGCGGAATACTTAAGGAAAGTATGCTGCTGGGCTCAAAGTTCTTGCGCAGTCACCCAAAGGGTGGCTTAATAGGTATGCAGGAGGGACTCCCCCTCGCACACCAGGGATATTAGGGCACTAACCTCAGGGTAAGCACTGCTATCTATAATACATCTGACCAGATTATGGTGGGGGTGAAAGGAAACTATAGGAGTTTACCCTAAACCTGAAAGTGAGGGGAATAAATTCCACGGAGTGACCCTAAACTAAAACATACCTAACTTATAATACTAAATCAGTAACACTAGAGGATACCTAAAGTATTCACTTACACAATTACTTACAACTAACTTACAATAAAACTTATTATTAAACAACTAAATCTACATGGTCACCAACCACGGTATTTACCCTTTCCCTACCAGACTTAAAGTACCTTGACCTGGGAAAGATGGACCCTGCTAATCCTTTTCCTTTCGGGATTGCTCACCAATAATGTTACCAGGGTAAGGAACTTTTAAGATGGTGCAGGGACCTCGAAATCTGGGGGCCAACTTACTGATAACATGGTCCGCAGCACTACTGACGGGATGTGTTCTAATAAACACCTGGTCACCCACAGAGAGCTTGTGCGGTCTTCGCCCGTGGTTGTAATTACGCTGCACCTTACCGTAATAAACCTTCAAGTTTTTTCGTGCATGGCGCCAATTAGCTTGGATCTTTTCTGGGCTAGCATCATCGGGCAGAAGATAATTAATTGACCATAGGTTATATAGAGGAGAATTTGGGGTAAAAGCCAACATTAACGAAGCAGGGGTTTGCTTGTGGCTTTCATGGACAGCAGTGTTAAATGCAAATGACAACCAATTCAGTGAGGAATCCCACTTGGAGTGGTCTGAGGAGTGATAAGCGATGAAGGCAGATCGCAGGTTACCATTCACTCTCTCAGCATAATTGGGCTTCGGGTAATACGGGGTAGTGGTTACATGAGCAATGGATAGATCAAAACAGAAATTCCGGAACTGGGCAGAAGTAAAGGCTCTTACGTTATCACTTACCAAGAATTGACAGGGTCCAAACGAGGCGAATATCTGTTTCAAGCACGAGATGGTGGTGTTGGCGTTAGCCATCCGAGTGGGGAACAGCCACGTAAAACGTGAAAAGGCGTCAACACACACAAGTATGAAACGATGACCCTTCCGAGATCTCGGGAAAGGCCCAATATAGTCTATGAATAGTCTTTCCATGGGGCGAGAAGCTTGCTCAGAAGACAAGAGACCTAGACGAGTATTCAGGGCAGGTTTACTGATGTTGCAAATCTTACAGGACTGGACAAAGGTACGGATCTCACTATCCATGGATTTCCAAATGAAGTGGTTACGGATTTTTTCTCTTGTTTTGAAAACGCCCAGATGACCGCCCACTGCGGATTCATGAAAGTATTTGAAGAGAGCCGGGACCAGGTTAGTTGGGACTACAATTTTGGGGTCTCTGCGACCACGAGCAGGACAACACAAGACACCATTCTTCAGAATATAGAGCTTAACATTGCTCACCAGATTTAATCCTGTCGACAATGGCCTTTAACTCAGGATCGGCCTCTTGATGTTTGGCAATATCCTTGAAAAGGAAGGGAGAGTCGGTGAGAACTACATTGACAAAAGCTGATACTTGTTCGGGAGATGAGTCTACTGGCTCGGATTGAGGATCAGAGCTGTCTGGATGGAACATCCTACTGAGGCCATCAGCCACAACGTTTTCCGTGCCACGAATGTGGCGGGCTTCAAATTGGAAGGCTGAGATGCGCACTACCCAATGTGCTAGGTGACCGGTCTTTCGCGGCTTGGCCAGTACCCAACTCAACGCCTGATTGTCAGTTTCCAGATCGAAAGGAAGATGTTCCAGGTACATTCTGAAGCGTTCTAAGGAGAAGACAACAGCCAGGGCTTCCAACTCAAATGGAATAATTGCGCTCATCAGGATTCAGAGCACGGGAAGCATAAGAAATAGGACGACGCCCTTCTTGAAATTCCTGTAGAAGAACTCCGGATATGCCTGGGGAAGAGGCGTCAGTCTGAAGGATGAAGCGTTTAGAAAAGTCTGCCATAGCCAGTACAGGAGCGTTACATAAGGCAGATTTCAAGTCCATGAAGGCATCACGTTGGGCATCACCCCACACAAATTTGGCATCCTTTCTTCTCAAATCATTTAATGGAGCTGCACGTTCAGCAAAATTAGGAATTAATTTGCGAAAGAAATTAACCATGCCAATGAATCTGGCTACAGCCTTGATGTCCTTTGGAGGGGGAAAATTCTGGATGGCAGCAGTACGAGACTGATTGATTGAGACACCCCTCCCCGACACAGTATGGCCTAAGGACATCTGGGGTTGCGCGAAGGAAACCTTGGATGCCTTGAGAGTTAGACCTGCTTTACGCAGTCTTTCAAGCACTTCGTTGAGATGGAGTAGGTGTTCCTCAAAGGTTTCGCTAAAAATTACCAGAACATCAAGGTAATTATAAACGAACTTGAACTTAATGTCCGATAAGACATAATCTAGTAACCGTGTAAGGACGGCCGCTCCCGTCGCCAGACCAAAAGGGACACGTTCGAATTCATATAGGTTCCAAATCTAAAGTGGTGAAAATTTTTGCATTAGCGAACCAAGAAAAACAAGAGTGCAAATCAGGAAGTGGGACAGATTGGAGGACTACCTTACAGTTCAACATCCGATAGTCAACCACAGGCCGATAACCACCTTGCGGTTTGGGGACCAGAAATATTGGAGAAGAATAGGCTGACTTGGAAGGCCGTATCACTCCGTCAGCGAGCATTTGATCAATGATAGCCTTCAGGGCTTTCATTTTGGGAGGTGACAACCGGTACGGAGGAGAGCGAACAGGTACGTTATCTGTAACCTCAATTTTGTATTCTAATACATTGGTGACGCCTAACCTGTCAGTGAAGACATCAGGGAACTTATCGCAGAGTTTGCTAAGTTGATTGGCCTGCTCTTCGGGTAAGTGATTAAAATCAAAAGCCTTGGGTTCATCAGAATCTTCAGGAACAGCGTTAATGTGGTAAGGCAGAATAGGGGAGCGATCACACAGCTCAAAGGTACTTGCACTAAATTTAAAATGGAATCTGTTGAACTGGAGGTCCAAAATCATGCCTGTTTTAGCAATAAAATTTGCACCCAATATGAATTGGCAGGATAAATATTTTGCCACTAGTACTGGCATTTTCCAGGTGAAATCACGGACTCTAATCTTGACCTCTAGTGATCCTACAATATTCAATGAATTGGAATTAGCAGTATGGCAGGTTAAAGACACGGGTTGTAATGTAGGTAGCTTGCAAACAGTTTTCATAGAATCATACCAGGTCTCACTCATCAAGGTGACACTACTCCCAGAGTCTAGCAATGCACAGACAGGTTCATTATTTACCTCTATGCATAAATATGGCAATTTACAAGAAGGTATGGCAGAGATCCTACAAAATTGTAAGAAATGAAGACCATAGTCAGACTGGGAGCAATCATTAGCCTCAGAATTAAGTAAATTAACCCAGGTACAGTCATGATCGACAAGACAAGAAGCCATGCTTTGGGATTTGTCATCAGAACCGGCGGTTAGTCATCTAGCACTACTATGGCCTGGGGGTCCAGAGCCAGAAGTGTTACGTGGGCACTGCCTAGAGAAATGCCTAGTTGATCCACAGGGCAAGAAGTATTGGTGGAAGAGCCTCTACCCATGGCAGGTTTCGCATTGCCTAATGTCCCAGCCTTGGGACAATCCCGCTTGAGATGAGCCGTGGAGCCACAGTTGAAGCACGAACGAGGATTACATGAGTTGGAAGCAGGTGACGGGGTGGTTTTAGAATCCTGAGGAGAGGGCGTGCTTATAGGAGGTGGGGCTAATGCAAGGCGTAGCTGGTCAGCATATTGAATGCCTTCAGCGGACACTGTAATTGCTTCCAACTGGGCGAACGTTGCTGGTCGGGGTGAAAGAGCCAGATATGATCTGTAGTTCGGGGCGAGACCTTCAATTATGTTGGCAACCATCTGGGCCTCTGAATAGTGGAGCCGGAAAATCTTCGCTTGGAGCTTAATGTCTTGAACATATTCAGATAGTGACTCGTTAAGATGTTGTACTCTGAAATAGTGCTTCTGCACTAATGCCGACAAGGCACGAGCAGGAATGAAATATTCAAGTACATGGGCATGAAAATGATCTACTGACCATCTTTCAGCAATGGCCCTGACAATGTGCTCAGAAAGAGCTCCAGAGACATGTGGGTATAGAATTTGAAATACGTTGTCGTTACTGAGATCATACACTATTGCCTGATCCTTGAATTCAGTTAGGAACCGGAGGAAGGAAATAACTTCATCAACGGAGTTAGCTGAAAATTTCGAGACTCCCTTAAAGTGGTCAGCGGGTGAGGCAGATTGGAGAAAATCTGGGGAAAAACCGGAGTAGGGGGTGCTTGGGAAGGCTTAGAATAGTCTAGAGGGTTTACTGAGGCATCGTACCTTTGATTTGAGTGCCCTTGTGAAAAGGACGGAGTACCGGTTAGGTTAGGACTAACGTTAGCCTGCAACGTTACGGACGCAGACAACCTCATTTGAGAAAGGTTCTCACTAAGCTGAGAGACCATTTGGGCATTAACCGGTTGTGTAGAGGTTATGCAAGTTGATACCGGTGGTGCTAAGACAGGGGGGTGGTTTTGCACTATTGAATCAGAACCGGGTTGATTAGGAACAGAGGGCAAACCCTGAGCTACAACAGAATTAGCAGGAACCACAGGGAAACTTGTAAGGGTACCAACATGCAAAAGACATATATCATTAGAATGACTTACAGGTGTCCTAGTTCCAGACAATGAAACAGAAGATCTCAGGGCAGCATTAGTCACCTCAGACTCCTGAATAGGCCTAACACCAGCACGAGGTGTCAGATCGCACACTTGAGCAGCAACAGATGCCTCACCAAAATTAACACTGTCACTCATTCCAGATGGGATCGACACTTGAATTTGGGAAACCGTGTTATTTAACTTATTGCCTTCAAGCAAAGCACTGATTCTGTTGAAAACTGTGGAAAACTGTACTAGTAAGGCTTGACATTTCTGCCGCTCAACTTCCGGCAATTCGAGAGACAACAAATCCTTAATTCTGTCTAAATAATGTAATAACTGCCCCTCAACCCGGGCTAATTGCCCATGCGAGGGCTTAGAAGCACCAAATGACACAAGGATGGTGTTAAATTCAGGTAACTTATCTTTAATCACGGTCAAATACTCGCGCAACTCGTCTGTAGTTAAGTCAGGTATGGTTATAGGTAGGTTAAGCGACTTTTTCAACAGGTTAGTATCATCTCTGACATTGCCGTTTGAACTCATTTTTACGAATTTTTAACTCATAAATCAGTTCTTCCTTTCTCAAATAAAAAGGATTAAGAACAGCACGAGCCATCCTGACAGGTAGAAACGAGATTTCAAACGGTATACGAACCACAACTCTTATGAGGTTTTAGGTTAGGTATGATCACGGTTCACTTTTCTTCCTCCGCAGTCTAGCGCTTGCCTCTGCTACCAAATGTAACCTCTACAACAGTGGTTACACAAAACAAGGCTCAAACACAGTAAAGGGGAAAGGTAAGAGCAACTACACAATATCAGAAAACACTACACACTCAGAAAAACATTAGCTGGCATTACGCGGATCTCCAACAATGACATATACGTAAATATCAGTACGGCCAACTAGTGGACAACAAAACGGGAAGGTGGAAAGGGCTGGGAACCTACCAAAGGCATGGACATAGCTTAGATTGCGAATTCCGAAATAAATCGCCGTGATCCTTAGATTTGAAAAATATTATTTACAAAATAATTTTACAAATACAATCCCAACTTACGAACTATAAGTTCTGTGATATACATAACTTAGAGGTTCTTTGATAATACCTTCGTAGCAGTGTAAATTCAAATTTCAAATCAACTATACATCTAGTTACCAATGCAGTCGTACAATGCAATTTACAGTGAAGTGAACAGGTTCTCCAAAATCTAACGTACTTCAAATGATACAGAACTACCAGAGGCAAAGCCCAAGGTAAATATATTAAATTACAATCTACATATTTAGTGAAATAAGAAAAGGGAATGCCTCGAAAACAAACAGGCAAGCCCAGCTGAAAAGCTAGGGCGTGCTAAATAATTAATTTGGCGAATCTAGGTTAGGCTAGGGCAGACTCTAATACGAAATTGCAAACAAACATTACGGAAATTTTAACCGGAACGGAAAGTAAGAGTGCTTACCCAAAGGTGCGCCATCCTGGAAGCGAGCCCTTGCACACGACGCAGACCAACACAAACTAATGGCAGATCAGGCTTAGACAAGACCGAATTCAGAATACCGAATTCTTATGAACACTGCCTCTCTCTCTATATATAGGTAAACTCCAGCCTTGGAGCAACCAATCGGCGTGCATGAGTTCCCTATCGCCACCTAGACTCACCAATCACAACCCTACTTTCAGTCGTGAACTTTGACAAACATTCTAGAATACCGGTACGCCTGATCGCGAACATCTTATTTCCAGAACAGTCAGAAATATTTTCTAGAATACATTACCCACAAAACAACACACCCTGTTCAACAATTCATGTAACTTTCTGGATCCTTCCAGGAAATATAGAACAGAATTCTACTATTTACAAATGCATATGTCACAAATCTTACACAGTACAGGTTAGGTCATTACATTATATCATACTTTACAAATAACAGTACAGGTTAGGTCATAATAAATGAAACATCATATCGTACTTTACAAATAAAGTCTTCAAAAAATCACTTTCCACTTGCACTACATAGTTCACTTGTGACAAGTATATCAAATAGGTAGAAAAGAGTTTTGGAAGAGTTTTTAAGAATTTGATGTTACTTTTTATGATACTGCTTGTTGACACTGTTGCTGAGGGACCATTGATGTTATTTTGTATGTTATATTAGGTTTCCAACATATGGATATATATTTCACATGGATTTTAATATAGCTCATTAAGAACAACCAATGTTAACAAATTATTACATAAATCAATGCATTGCACATTTATGACTCTAGTCCAGTCATGATGTCATACACGTGTGGCAGATATGATATAATATTGATGGCAGTTTCGATGGATATAAGTGATGTAAATCCCAGTATATCTGATACTTTGATGCATCTAGTAAAATTTAAAATGTAGGAAATATACAACCATTATTCAGCATTTTATCCCGAACTGACATTTCAGATGATGTTGCACGACTTCTGTCTAAATGTACATTAATGCCCCTCTGGTAATTGTAGCTTAGGTAACATCCCAAGGAACCACATTTCTCCAAGTCAGTCCCAAACTACACGAAGGGAATCTTCAGGTGATTCATCTTGTGTATGTCCAGATCAGCAGTGCCCTCACTGCGGATGTTTCTGTTCTAATTCCCATGGTGTTAAGATACACATTAGCAAAGTCGACCCTGATATTCATCAGAAAATATTAAGTTTCTAGACATCTGAAAGGCAACACCATCCTCCAGCACTCTGAAGATAAGCACCCCTGAAGCTAGCCTACCTTCTACTGGACACTCCACAAAAATGACTTCTCAGATTCATTATCAGAGTTCAGGGATGAAATGAAGAAATGGCAACAAAAGTTTTCGAATAGCATGAGTGATAACGATTTCGACAGTGCCGTTACCAGCTGGACTGTTTACTTAACCTCGGCAGTAGATTTACTACCAGGTCCCTAAACATCCCTCTCAGAGATATTACCAGTACAGGAAACACAAACAAAATACTGACGGGCAAAGGAAATGCAAATAAGCAACTAATCCTGAACGTGCATCAAAACGAGACAGGATGAAAAACGTGAATAATTCAGATACCGGATTATGCAATATCATTATTATAATCAGCACCAAAAATCCATAAGATCAGTATTGCATACCCATGCCAAAATGTGCGACATCTCACCTAACAATGTATTTAATTACTTTTCGGAGACCCATGGGAAATCTAATATGGTGCAAGATAAATATATTGTGTTGGTATAACAGATAGTGAGAAAGTTCAGTTAGACGACATGGGTGAGGAACTGATAAGCTAAGCAAGAAATTGACATTGTCCTGAACAATAAAGTAGTAGATATATAATCAGTTCTTGATCATGTTATAGTCAGGGTGATTAAAGATGATACTGCAGCAAAAAATGTACGATCAATACTTCACAAGTCAGCCCCACGCATATGTTAAAAGCTGGGAGTATTCCATCAACATTATAGAAAGCCAGAACAGTTTTAATTCACAAGGGTGGTAATGTGACAGAAATCAGGAACTGGAGACCTATCACAGTCTGTCTGGTTATTCGCTGGGTGATCAAATGAGTCCTCGACAGACGTCTGCGTGAGTTTTTCAGTTTCAACTCCAATCAGAGGAGTTTCACCGAGACACCAGGTACACACATCGGTGCTGCAATACTAGATTCCATTTGGCGACAAGCCAAAAGGAAGAAGGAAAATCTGTCTATTATCTTCTTGGATATTAGGAAACTGTTTGATAATAGTGGTCATAATCATCTGAAATAAACATTAATGGCACTGCCTATTCCAACCAAGTTTGTGAATCAAATTATCAGTCTTCAAACTGGCAACATTACGCAGGTTGCAGAAATTTAAATGATTCTCTTCATAGTTAACAAGAATGCTTACCCAAGGTCTTTTGTCAACAAAGTCATAAATAAATAAAGATCCAAACCAAACTCCACTCTAGTAGGAGACATCAAACCCAAGACAATTTACTCCTCCTTCACCTTCCCTACTAACAACGTTTATCAAGTAACGAATGTCTTCAGAAAACACAACCTGAACATTTCTTACAGGATTACCAGTAACAACACCAGTTTTTTCCATAACAGATGGGTCTATAGGCTAAATTGCTATAAATGTCCTGCAAGTTATGTGAGCCAAACAGGGAGAATTTTAATACATGTTGAGCATTCAAAGGCAATTAGATAAAACAAATTTTCTGCTATCGGCCAACATATGATAGATTTTAATCATGAATTCACTACAATAGAACATGACCTGGAAGTTTCACACATTTCATAAAAGGCACTTTCCTCAACATATTGGAGAACATATACATTTACATGGATCAATATCACAATTTGATTGAAATCAATGATACTGCTAACAACATACTAATCAATATCATCCAATTAATTTCTGAAAAGTATTTCAAGAAGATTGATACTTCACAAGTCAGCCCGATTCATGGTGCAACCCATTTGACACTTTCCCCTATCCCCTTCCATTACATTAATGGCAGTTCAAAACTTAACATTAGCACTCAAACTGTCTCACGTTCACAAGCTGTGGGTGACTCTTAGTCCAGCAGAACCAACTTCTGAGTAAGTTGCCAATCTACATTCTCACGTAAATTTCTCTAGCATCCATATTTATTCTCACCCTCAGATCTTTTGCATCTTTCAAACGTTCATCTGCTTTGTAAACTCGTCTGTTTAAACAATTTGGGCCATATTGACAGAATATCAGAAGATAAGAAGTATCCAGTTTGTTCCAAATCAAGAATCTGTTTTGTCAAGTCAACGTGTTGACCACATCATAGTTAATATCTGCATTTTTCACCATTTCAGTTCAGAGATTTTCACTTATATTTGAAGGACTCGATCAAACAAAGGTCTATGGTTTGTTTCAAAATTTAATATGCCCTTCACATCCAACAAAACACAGAATTTCAAATACGACGTTCTCTTCATCAAGAAGCACTAATTTTTAAGAATTTTACTAAGATGTACAGTGTTGTAATTTTTTTTTGCGTCGCACCGACACAGATAGGTCTTATGGCGACAATGGGATAGGAAAGGCCTAGGAGTGGGAACGAAGCAGCCGTGTCCTTAATTAAAGTACAGCCCCAGCATTTGCTTAATGTGAAAATGGGAAACCACGGAAAACCATCTTCAGGGCTGCCAACAGTGGGGTTCGAACCCACTATCTCCCGGATGCAAGCTCACAGCTGCGTGCCCCTAACCGCATAATATATTTTTAGCCCCATTCCATGAACAACACAGTTTCTTCAACTTCAAACGGCATGAAAACACACACCTCCCTTTATTGTTAATTGATCTAACGAGTGCTTATAACACAACAGAGGATTCACGCACTCGTCACCAATTTTGTGTGCAGTGTTGTTTTAACATGAAATTCATTTTAAGAATTTCTAAGAAGATTAAATTATTTTAAGTACATTTATTTTAACATTTCTAATTTTAAGTGGGGGTTATGACTGAAATTTGTGGAATTTGGGTCAAAAAATCACTTTTTGAGTTTTGTGTTTTAAAAAATAGCTCCATCTTTTCTCTATCAGAAAATGTTATAACCGAGCTCGATAGCTGCAGTCGCTTAAGTGCGGCCATTGTCCAGTATTCAGGAGATAGTTGATTCGAACCCCACTGTCGGCAACCCTGAAGATGGTTTTCCATGGTTTCCCATTTTCACACCAAACAAATGCTGGGGCTGTACCTTAATTAAGGCCACGGACGCTTCCTTCCCACTCCTAGCCCTTTCCTGTCCCATCGTCGCCATAAGATGTATCTGTGTCGGTGTGACGTAAAGCAACTTGCAAAAAAAAGTTATAAATTTCCTTCCAGCACCATTTTTAAAGCCCCCTGCGGCTATTTAAAGAGAGAGCACGTGGTGGGATTTAATGTCCAGTCGACGCCCTCTTTCTACTGAGACGCCACACTCTTCGTTGTTGTTGAGTTGTTTGTTCGGAGTTTTGAATATTGCGCGAAACATTTCCCTCTGAGGACAACAGACACTCAGCTACGCAGTCTCCTTTAATTTATTTACTACATAGTTAAAATAAATACTAAAATAAGAGAAATAATTTACTAGTCCAACAAAGGGAACTAAAAATATGTTGCAAAATAAGAATAGATTTATTTTAGACACACAAGTGTATTTTCAAGGTTACATATTTTCTCTTCTATCATTGTTTACATTTATTACGTAGTATTTATTTATGTTGCATTGTGGAAGCGTGTTCCTGTTTGAATTTGTATATATTTTACATGAGAAATCCATTTCCTGAGTGATAAAATTATTTATCCAGTGAAAAGCAGTACCCTAAGTTCATTTTACTGTGTATATATAGTGTATATAACAGGATAGTGCTTTGTTTCAAGTATATTGGTAGTTACATTGTTAGGTTAGGGATACATCCTGTATTATGATGGATAAGGGGCCCGGAACTTCTTATAGGTCAGGAAAGAAACGCCCTTCTAGGAGAAGTCTGGCTGCAAAATTGAGATATTCAGCAAGGAAATGTCAGGAGGTAAAGCCAGGTACAGCTCCAATTAGGCGTAGTGAGGAGGTTCCTGATTATAGTGTCTTACCACCTCCAGTTATTAGTGTTTCGGAAAGAAAAATCAACTTCTTTTCTGATTCTTACCCTACCTCTAAATGTTCTAATATTGGGCCTGTAAATTACACCTTAGTACATAGTGATGTTGGAGTGAACTTGTGAAAGAACTACTGTGTGGTGAGTGTTGAGCCAATTCAGTTTTCATTCAATTTAGAGAAAGCCATGGTTTTTCCTCTAAAATTATTGTTAAATGCAGAATGTGTGATTATGTTTCTGCAAATGTATATAGTTCTCCAAGAGTGAAAAATAATTCACAGAGGCCTCCTTTCCATTGTAACAGTGCTATGGTCTAGACATTTAGCACTCTAGGTAAACGAGGGTTGGAAAAATTCTCAGTTGGTATGAACACTTTAGGATCTAGGCTTTTCAGCCCATATGAAACTTTTGATTGAGATACTGTGGAGGAGATCACTTGGCAAGGGGATGCTAAGACTCATGCTCATTTAAATCAGATTGAGTTATATAGACCATGTATCACTATAGTAAATGAAGAGTGCATTAATCATGTGTCGAAACACCTTGGCACTGCTCTTTACAATACTGTTAGAGATTTGGAAGGCAAAGAGTGAAACGCTAGGTGGGCAGAAAGAGGGCAGCTTGACAGAAACCACCATGACCATGCTTGGCCATTATTTCAGACATGTCATAGTCAACAACTTCCCAGATGTTGCTAAAATGAAGAGGGCAATTTATTCCACCCTTAGACATTGCATGTCAACAGATCTCAACCCTTAGCATATAACTTTCCCAAAAGGTGTCGCTTCTTGGTGCTTTTTTAATAGACAGCTGGCAGAGGGGAAGCCAGTTGACAGTCATAGTCGAATGATTTGCAAGCTTAGGCTATCTGTTGTAACCGAGATTGCATCAGTAAATCAGCAACTAGCTTCAGATGAAATGCTGCGACGTTGTTGTGCTGGCAAGACCCAGAATGCCAACGAGTCACTTCACAGTATGGTTTGGTCTAAGTGTCTGAAGGAAGTATTCATTTCCAAGTCAAAACTTGTACTCAGGGCAGTCTCCGAGTTCAACATGGGACACTACAAGACAGCTGAGACCTTTCATTCCATCAGGAATTCATTTCTTTCTTCAACCACCCAGTCATTGTGTACATCTCAAGACAACCGTCGTGTGGCTCGGGGCAAGAAGAGGAGCAGTGAACAACACAAAAAGGAGAGAAAACATCACAAACTGGTAAAAATATCAACAGAAGAAAGACTAAGGGGGTCTGAAGATGCAAGGTATGCTGCAGGGCAGTTCTGGAGTGAGTTGATTTTCTTACGCATTTTATTCGCATTTGTTTTTTCTCATGTATTTGTGTCTTAAAAATGCTGCTTGCGACACATTTGTGACCTGAAATTAATGAAACTTGGTGAGTTTACTCTTATAGGTGCTAGAATAGGAAGTTATCGTAGGTTTTGACATGGACTGTTTTTTCCTATTGATTTCATGATGTAGAATTTGGGTCATGCTGTGAATAAAAAAATAAGATGAAGATGTCACTATTTCTGGAAGGAAAACTATAACTCTGATAACAAAACCAGGGATAACTTTTGTTTCTGTATGCAAGAGCTACATTTCAGCAAATTTTTAGCTTCATCAGATAAAAACTTCATCGCAAGGGACTTTTCCGCATGAGTGGATTTTTAATGACAAAAAAATAACTTCAGAACCAAGGTGCTTTCCAAAACCTTCATTACTACTGTAGCAATGACTGCATTGAAAGGTTCTATCTCCATTTTTAGCAACCACGCATATGGACCTTAAAAAATTATCTCTTGTTTCTTTCTTCGATTATTAAATTTTTATAAAGAATAGGTTCATGCCAAACCAAAATTTGTAAGGTACTCTTTGTCTCTGTGGCAGCCTGCAGATGATGTAGGAAGATTATAATATTTAAATAACATGTGTATCTTTGTCTTTAAGGAAAGAACATGATGAACTTCGAGAAAAATTGGAGAACCTCGAAAAGAAGATTCTTGTGGGTGGTGAAAATTTATTGGAAAAGGCAGAACTGCAGGAGCAACTCCTAGAGGCCTCAGCTAAGGAGTTGGAACAGCGCCGTCGCAAAGAAGAGCTGCTACGACAACAACTGCAACAAAAAGAGGTAATTGCTATGATTGAGTTGACTAGGCTGAAGTTGTAGAAGGTTTGATTCTACAATTGTGTTTAGTCTCCTTTCATTCCACAGATGAGCAGAATGCCTATGTGGTGTCAACTTGAAAGACCTGCACCAGGCCACTCCAGAGGCCACATGCCTTTAAATTAAAAAGTAATAGGCACTAGATTTCATCTTAGGTGGGGGCCAGTCCTCGCAGACTTACGGATCGCCTATATGGCATCAACTTGAAAGTCCTGCTCCAGGCCTCTTCAGAGGTCATATGCCGTTAATTTATTCATTTCTGTCTCCTAAGCATCGTATTACTGAATGCTTATGTTCAAATTACATTACACTGGCCAACAAAGAAAGTGGATTACTTCAGATTATTTAAAAACGATGTATTTATTTGCCTGAACCCTTGTTTTTATTGATTACACAATACATTGAATTGACTGTGCCCTGTGCACATTATTCTCTTTGCCAGAGCTCAGTGTTATTTCTACAACTTTTTAAATGACATTTTTTTAAATAGTTGCAAAATTTGCAATATCTCCTAATAGAAAAAAAGGAACATTGGCTTATATTAATTCGCAGTCTTACAAATAAATATTCTCTTAATATCAATATAAATGGTCCTTTATAGGACATTATAAATTTTCCGGCTAACTCATTCCTGGTTGCCAGTGTTTCGCCCTCGTGTGCTAGGCTGGGCTCATCAGTTGGTACCTGGCACACCTACCAAGACGCTGGCTAGTGCATACCGTGGAGGCCACTGCGTAGGACAATTGTAGCCACCGGCAGTGCCAATGCACTATGAGATATTTTGTCTCACCACCAAAAATTGATGCCTGCTTGGCCATCAGATGGTACAGATGTTGATTCACAAAGTAAATCTGAAACATTTGTTCCGAATGAGTAAATTTATAATACCAATATAATGGTGGTGAGACAAAATCTCTCATAGTGCATTGGCACTGCCGGTGGCTACAATTGGCCTACGCAGTGGCCTCCACGGTATGCACTAGCCATGCGTCTTAGTGGGTGTTCTAGGTGCCAACTGACGAGCCCAGCCTAGCACACGGGGGTGAAACGCTAGCAACCAGGAATGAGTTAGCTGGAAAATTTATGATGTCCAATAACGGACCATTTATATCGGTATTATAAATTTACTCATTCGGAACAAATGTTTCAGATTCCCTTTGGGAATCAAAATCTGTACCAAATATTCTCTTGCTGTCAGTGACCACTTTCCTCACTCCAGGATTGTGTTTTTCTACCCCTAGCGGCAATAATAGATCCTATACGCTGCGGCATGCCACCCCCAAGTTCTCAGATAGTTTCCTGGGGGATGCATATCCATTCCCCCAACAGTGCTGGTTTTATTTCATTCAGGGTGTCAAAATTTAGATGTTGGATGTTTTTCCCAAGCATATTGTTTAGATGTTCAAAAGTATTGAGGCCTGGGCTACGTGCTGGCCAGTATAGGGTCTGTATCCTAATGTTCACTATTAATACTATTAAAATAAGAAATGCAAGTTTTACATTCCTACTTAATTATAATTGGTACCGGCTTCGACCATTATTCTTGGCCATCATCAGCCAATCACAAATAAGTATAAAAGACAATGCACAGGTAAATAAAATGTGAAGTTTAAATAATTCCGTCATTTGCTGTTTGTGAAGCACTAAAACACTTTAGGAAGCACTGTGTGTTGAAATTTCAGCCAGTCACAAATAAGTAGAAAAGACAGTGCACAGGTAAACAAAATGTGAAGTTTAAATAATTCTGTCAGATGTTGTTTATGAAGCACTAGAACACTTTAGGGAGCACTGTGTGTTGAAATTTCAATGTTATGAAGAAGTCTAGGATCAAATATGTATTTTTCAGTTGCAGTTCATGAGGCAGTGCTCCCTAAAGTGTTACAGTGCTTCATAAACAACATCTGACGGAATTATTTAAACTTCACATTCTATTGTGCATTGTCATTTATACTTATTTGTGATTGGCTGATGATGACCAAGAATAATGGTCGAAACCGGTACCAATTATAATTAAGTAGAAATGTAAAACTTACATTTCTTATTTTAATAGCTTTGAAAGGTTGAACCATCATATATCTTCTTTCAACTTAATAGTGAACTCACTTCAATATGGAACACTATGAAATTCTTATTTCTTAATGTATCCTGATGTGAAGAAATTCTGATATACGAGTGACATGAGTCACATGCATCAGTCTGAAGTTTTCGCTATGTTAACACCTCCTTTATGTAGCAATGTGCATTCAGAGCACCTCCATAAATGACGACAAGTTCTATTTGTGTCTCAAATCATATCCTACCCCAAACCATGGCAGAAAATCGCTCCCCAGTCCTTCTCCATACTCTCACCATACTGGAGACAAAGTAGTCACTGATTACTGGTCCACACTCCAGTTCCAGTATTGATGTACAAATTCTAATTGTGCTGCTTGGTACTTGCTATGGGGGAGTAAGCTGCACAGCAGTAGTGTGTCTTTTCCGACCTCAGATTGGCTTCCAGAAGTCTTCACATTACAGTCCTTTCCCTAACAGCAATGTTTCTTATTGCCCTGAGATGATTTCTGGCCTGGACCGTGGTAGTATGGCAGTCTTGCTAGACCTGATGATCAGGAACCTGTCACCCATTGGCAGCAGTAGACCACAGACTGCATGATTCACGTTATTGTCTGATAAGTATCAAATTCACAGAATTATCCCAGAGAACACTGAACACTTCCAAATGCTGTTCCAGTCACATTAATGACATAATGAATGCCTTGATTAATGTGATAGCTCCTGCAGTTTCTTCTCAGCTAAGAGGCAACTTCTCTCAACATTTGTGAAAGAAACACTGAAGAAAATGTATTACTTGTGACAAAAATTTTACCACATATTGATAATTTACCATTAGCTTTGCTGTGGTATTGCAAAAGATTTTAAAACTTTAAAGGTTTTATTACCTAGGGGTGCAATTAAATTGGTGTCCAGCACTTAGGATTAAAAAGTAACTGATGGAGTGATCTCTTTTGTTTCTAAAATTGTTGAATACATGTCTTTAGTTCATAAAACATCCATAAATTGAAGCTGCCTCTGAATATTGGTATTTATTTATCAGTTGTTTCAAATTCAATTTTTACAAAGTGATCAACTTTTTTTGCCAGCCAGTATGTTAAAGAAAGGTGATGCTATTTAATATTAACTGTTTTTAAACAAACTTCACTCATCAGTTGGCAAAAGAAAGAAGTAATTGGGTTGAGTTAGTTACAGTTACCTGAGAAATATTTTATTCAGTTACAATTACTAATGACTTTTTCAACAAGTAATCAGTAAAATTACAATTACAGTTACTTTACTAAACACTGTTCATCAGGAAATCACTGACTTTTTTGGACCCCCCCCCCCCATAATACAAAGTTTGCAAGGAAAATATATTCATTTTGTGTGTGTTTATTTTGCATAGGGGCTTTAAGTGGCTATCGCCACTAGGTGAGACTAAATATGATATCTTGGAAATTTCTAAATGATCGTCTCCACGTAGAGGAATACCCGTGTTTAATTTTAAGATAATTGTTGGTGTAAGAATGATGTCTTCAGAAAAACTGGAAAGGTAAGAAAGTACCTCATCCAAAACTGATGAAGGTAGTGGTTCTACAGAAATAGAACTGGTCTTCGGAAAAACTGGAAAGGTAAGAAAGTACCTCATCCAAAACTGATGAAGGTAGTGGTTCTGCAGAAATAGAACTGAAACATTATACTCATCATAATGTATTTTTCCCCGTTTCTGCTTTCACGTGGTTTATGTGAGTTAGTAGAATGTACCGATTATAGTTTTGTTTCAAGAAGTAAATTACAAGTAAAAATTACATTTTGTGAAAAGTAACTATTACAGGTAAAAATTACTAAAATGTAATCGTTACAAGTAATTTGATTATGCTTCTTCGTCTTCTTCTTAATCCATCCGCTTACTTTATAAACATCAGTTCCGGCTGTACTTAAATGATATCACTGCAACTACTGGCTCAAATGTTGTCAAACTTTCTTAGAAATACTAAAAGAATCATTTCAATGAAATGTGCTACATTACAATGAAAAATATGAACTATGCACTATAAACTCACCTAGTAATTCTTGTTAATGTGGAATATCTTGAAGCATTCAGGCATGTGGAGAGCTACTTCGCATACCGTGCACTCCCATGTTTTGGCGTAATTTTTATATTTTGAAAAACAGAATTGACCCCAGGAATTCCAGTGAATGATATTTTGGTAGGAATACCTTGGAATGGACAAGCAGATTCCCATTTCCACTCTTCAACTTTCTGTTTTTTCTTACGGTGCGTCGGAACATTTACGTTTATAATATCTACATCTGCTTCTTCACTCGTATTACTATCACGAACTTCACTAAGCACAGATAACGTATACACATCACTAGATTCACAGGAAGAACTTTCAGATATATTATAATCTTCTTCACAACCACTATTCAGTAAATTATCCAGGACTTCTCGCTCGGTAATAGCCTCGCGCGTGCTCATCTTTACTCGCTGAACACCCGTGACATCAGCTCAATGCTATCTTCAATTTAGGTGGTTAATCCCTTAACCCCTCAGCGTCGCAGCCATTTAAAGAGCTTCCTACCCCGCGGCCGGATGAGATTTCAACTACGCGCGATTTAAATACATTGATTCACTTCAAGCTTTACTACAAGTATAAGAGTAGCCCAATATGCACGAAATTTGGAATTCCGTATGATAGAACTATATACATGCAGATAATTACATAATTGTTCCACATTTCCTTAGTAATTTAGTTTCATGTGATAGAGTTTGAAGCACTCTTCGAGAGATAGACCCAAGTCACACTCCTGGCAGCAGTACGACGACGTCTTCTTTTCGCCGTGTTTTGAACATACGATGCAACGTCTCTGAGGTTTGGATTTCTCACTCCTGGGTGCTAATTTACTAATAAAATGTCTTTCCTGCAACCTTGGAACTGTATTATCTGATGCGCGCCGGCCTTGAATATTTTGTTCCCCGCCCGAGCGAGCATATTTTGTAAACAAACCTTCCATCAGCTGAACCCGATAAGATAACGGCTCAATGTTTGTCCCTGTGACTTGTCTGAATATTATTAGAGAATTGAGGTATCAGAATTCACTGTTGAAAACTTCCCTTTGACCTGTATAATTATCCATAGCCTCCCGCATTAAATTTCCAAGTACTGGTTGCTCCTCATCGTCACTCTCATCATTTACCACTGCATCCACTACAGCCACATCATCTATTTCATTATCACTGCTGGTAATACTGTCACTTCTACTTCCGACTAAACTTTCATCTGAATTATACAATATTTCAAGCACGGTGCTAGCAGTCAAACCACGGCTGGAGCGAGCTGTTGAGCGTGGCGCGTCACACGGACTGATGAAGCTGCAGCGAGACCAAAAAGAGCAGGATGAAACTGAATGAGGGGTATAACATTTATGACGAAAAAACCAACTCGATTCATATTTCAGATAAAACGTCGAGACATCGTCTTTCCTTTCAAATGAGATATATGCAATGAACAACTGGTTCTCGTATCGTATGACAGAAAGCAGCACTAACTCATGCCTACACAGTACGCTCGTGGAGCGTTACAAAAATACTACAAGCTGCGAAATAAAGTCAAATATAATAAATAAACTTCACTTCTAATGTAAAATTCGAGCAAAGAACATCACACGAAAAGACAAACTTCTCAGAATATCACTTCTTTATTTTATTCTGTAGGAAAGAATGAAGCAAACAGACTTTTTTTTAAAGCAGAGATTAGTGCTCAGACATACTTGACAAATACTTACCCTTGCAAAAACAACTTCATTTTAACGATTATCAATTCTTATTTACAACACTGATAAACCCGATAATGTCTTCTTGGATACAAAACAATGTGCATATCCGTAACTCGAAAACTCTTCGCGCTATAGCTGTAAATGCGAAACCATGTATGGGTCTATACCACGTCTAGAGGTCGGCGACTGCGGAAGAAAAGAGGGTCTATACCACGTATAGAGGTCGGCGCTGAGGGGTTAAACATGACTCAAATACAGCTGAAGATACTTCCTTCAGATATAAAGAATGATTGTAATGACATCTGTTGAGTTTTTAATGTACTACCTTCCCTTTACCATCGATAAAGCAGGACGCTGCATTACCCCGTCTATTCAATGGTTAGGTAAGCCGGGCACAGGTAAGCCGGTGGATTAACACCGTTCCATTAGTCTGGGTCAGGTAGCAAATCAAGGACCTCCATCACTCGCTATCCAACCACCATCTATCATTCATTACCTTGTGTACTTCAACAGATTTTTTGAAAAATGTACTTTCTGTTATTATATTTTACCATTGATTAGGTCTTCTGCCTTTCTTTTCTTCTTTGAATATTTTATTTGCTATTGTCTTCACTTCAATCCTCATGATATGTCCATATTTTAACAATTTTCAGGTACTTCTAGTATGTATTCTAGAACATGATTTTGCTTTACCTTGTTTACTTCCTCTATGACTGCGACTGCTATCTCACTCTTCTCTTTGTTCATCTTCATTCCAAAATTTCTTTATTTACCGACCGAGTTGGCCATGCAGTTAGAGTCGTGCTGCTTGGAGCTTGCATTCGGTAGGTAGTGGGTTCAAATCCCACTGTCGGCATCCCTGAAGATGGTTTTCCATTTTCACACCAGGTGAATGCTGGGGCTGTACCTTAAGGCCACAGCCACTTCCTTCCCACTCATAGGCCTTTCCTATGCCATCATCGCCATAAGACTTACCTTTGTCGGCATGACGTTAAAAAAAAAATCTATTTCTTCATTCCAAATATCCACTTGTTTCTAGACAGCCTCTTCGTTTTCACTCTATATGATTAAGCCATCGTGCAAAAAGCATTAAGTTCATCCTCTTTTCTGATATTGTCCTTTATTATCCTTTCTATCATTATGATAAATATGGTAATACTGGGAATTGCTGCCTGGTCTCAATTCTGTTTCCTTAATAACTTGACATGAGTTTTTACATAGTTCAGTTTGAGTAGGCTTTCATCATTCATACAAGCCGAGCCAAGTAGCTGAGGCAGTAAAGCGTTTGCAATCTGAGTCTGAATTGGTAGATTCGATCCCGATTCGGTCCAGTGGTATTTGAAGGTGCTGAAATATGACAGCCTTGTTGTCAGTAGATTTACCAGCATGTAATTGACCTTCTATGGGACAAAATTCTGGTACCATGCCATTTCCAGAAACCATAAAAGTAGTAGGACATACAAGTGGTGGTGGTGGTGGTGGTGGTGGTGGTTGCCAGTATGTGTCCACTCCAGCATTTCCAATAGCTGCTGTCTTGGAATGATACCCGTACCTTCTCTATAACAAGTTTTCAGCCCAACTGGTAGAGCTGTGGCCTTCTATTTGATCCCAGCTCAGTCCAGTAGTACTTGAAAGTGCTCAAATACACCAGCCTCATGCTGTTAGGTGACATGTAAAGGAACTTGTGGCATCTTGGCATCTCCAGAAACCATAAAAATTGTCAGTCTGAGGTAAAACCAATTACATTATTTATGATCCACCTCTGATCTGCATTTAGGGTTGCCATGCAGCTGGCAGGTTTCGTATCAATTTTTTACTTAGTCTTTTCTTAATTGATTTCAAAGAAGTTGGAAATTTATCAAAGATCTCCTTTTGTAAATTATTCCAATCCCTAATTCCTCTTCCTATAAATGAGTATTTGCTCCAATTTGTCCTATCAAGGGCGCCCATACCCGGGGGCAAGGTGGGGCCGCGGCCCCCCTCTAGCTCTCAGAGAAAGGCAAAAATCTAGTGTAGTCACGTGTTTTTCTTTCAAGAAAATGATTTAAAAGTCAGTAATACGTAAAAGCAGTAGTACCGTCCCCCACCAACAGGCAGGGGATACCATAGGTTATTCTATCGCAGAATACAAATCGCCATTTATCTTCCAAAATATTAAAATTACTAAGTAGGCCTACCCCCAGGTCTGGGCCCCCCTCTAGAAACTGTCATATGGGCGCCCATGTGTCCTATTGAATTCCAACTTTTTTTTTTTTTTCATATTATGATCTTTCCTGCTTTTAAAAACTCCATTCAAGCTTATTCGTCTACTAATGTCATTCCATGCCATCTCTCCACTCACAGCACAAAACATAACCCTTATTCAAGCAGCTCGTCTTATTATTATTATTATTATTATTATTATTATTATTATTATTATTATTATTATTATTATTATTGTTGTTGTTGTTGTTGTTGTTGTTGTTATTATTCCAACAAGTCAATTGCGATGCCTCTTCTTTCTGTTGTTCCCTCTACCTCCATTGTGTTCCTCTTCTCCTTCCTAGGTTTTGTTTGTTGATTATATAAACCTTAAATAAATAGTTCTTATCATAGTATCCTTCATTAATTTTCCTGATATCTAACCCATGTTATCATTAGAGGAGGATTGAGTAATTTCTTTATCCTCAGGCAGAACTGATCGACATTGAGGAGCGGTACTCCACTCTCCAGGAGGAGGCACAAGGAAAGACAAAGAAATTGAAGAAAGTATTTGCAATGTTAATGGCTGCAAAAGCAGAATTGAGTGACTTGCAGCATGAACAGCAGAGGGAGATGGAGGGGTTGCTGGATAGCGTGCGTAACCTGACTCGGGAACTGAAGTTGCAGGAAGCTGTCATTGAAGCTTTCATTCCTCGTCAATATCAGGTAAGAATTTTAAACTTTTGATTAAAATGCATATGACCGTGCGAGTGGCTGGGCAGTTTGGGTCATATAGCTGTCAGCTTGCATTTGGGTAATAGTGGGTTCGTCGTTCAAGTCTCCTGTAAAGAACTTCGTCTGCAATCATGTGGTGTAATACATTGTTGAGAAGTAGCAAAAGTATTATGTAACACTACATAGTACACCAGAATATTATGAAGACAGATTGTGAAAGTTCATTGGTAATGTTAGAGAAATTTGTCTTTCTGTAAACAATTGAGATTTCAGTGCAGAGGCACATTAGTGCAATATCATCGTTAGCTTCTTACCAATGTGGCTGCTGTTCGATTCCTAGCCAGTGTACATGGTGTTTTTTTTTTTTTTTTTTTTTTTTTTTTTTTTTTTTTTTTTTTTTTTTTTTTTTTTTTTTAATGTACCCTGTGGTTTGGTTTTCATTTAAATCTGGAGGTATTGAAACGAGTGGCTGCACAGTTTGGGTCGTTTAGCTGTTAGCTTGCATTCTCATGATGGTGGGTTTAAACCCCATTGTAGTCAGCTCTGAAGATGGTTTTCCATCATCATCATCTTCATTTCCAGCTTCCCGGGTCGGGTTGTGAATCAAGGACCTCCGTCGCTGCCTGTCTCTCCACCACTCTTCTCCTTTTTTAAGTACATCTTCTGGTTTTCCTCCCCTCTTCTCTATGCACTTTCACACTGAATCTGTCCACCTCTTTTGGGGTCTTCCTCATGGTCTCTTTCCTGTTAACTTCTCTAAAAAACTTTTTTTTTTTTTTTGGCACACACTCTTCTCCCATTCTTGTCATATGCCCATACCACTTTAGCTTTGTTGTTTCTATCGTGTCTTGAAGTTTCAAGATTCCTGTCCTTTTCCTTATCTCTTCATTTCTAATTCTATCCTTTCTGGTCTTGCCCTCAATACCTCTTAGGAATTTCATCTCCACTGCCTGTATTCTACTCTCCTCTCATTTTGTTTTAGTCCAGGATCCAGCTGCATAGGTTAGTTTGGGTTCATAATAGGTTGAATATAATACTTTCTTACATATCTTTGGGTCATCTTGGTTCCACAAAATACCCCTTACACTCTGGTGGAAGCTGTTTGCTTGTTGTATTCTTTTCCCAATTTCCTTGGTTATCTTTCCATCTTCTGTGATCACACTTCCCAAGTACCTGAAACTTTAAACCACTTCCAGAATTTTACCATTCAATTTTATCTTTCCTCTTCCTTCCTTCCTTCCTTCCTTCCTTCCTTCCTTCCTTCCTTCCTTCCTTCCTTCCTTCCCCTTGTCATCATTATTGTTTTACTTTTCTCTGCACTTTTTTTCATCCCAAAT
Source organism: Anabrus simplex (assembly GCF_040414725.1). Lineage (NCBI taxonomy): Eukaryota > Metazoa > Arthropoda > Insecta > Orthoptera > Tettigoniidae > Anabrus > Anabrus simplex. The sequence continues at coordinate 158,871,483 of NC_090267.1, forward strand.
TTTTCTATCTCTTGATTCCATACATCTACTTGTTTTTGCACTTCTGTTTCATCTTCACCCCATTTCACTATATAATCTGCAAACAACATGGCTTTTGTTGCCTGTCTTCCCAATCTCTGTTTAATGTTCTTATGAATTTCATCCATGACTGTGATGAATAGTATGGGGGATCGTACACTTCCCTGTCAGGACCAGTTTCAACTTTAAACCATTTTGTTTTTTGTATACTAGTGTTCACACTACTAACACAATTTTTGTACATTGCTTTTATCATTTGCACTTCCTCTCTGTTAACTTGTTTTTTCATTAATGTCTCCCATACCAACTGTCTGGGCATACTGTCATAAGCTTTCTCAATGTTAATAAATAAAGGTGGTTTTCCATGGTTTCCCATTTTCACACCAGGCAAATACTAGGGCTGTACCTTAATCAAGATCACAGTTGCTGCATTCCCTCTCCTAGCCCTTTCCTATCCCATCATCGCTGTAAGACCTATTTGTGTCTGTGCGACGTAAAGTAAATTGTAAAAAATATATATCTGAAGTTTTCAAAGCAGTTATCACAGTATCAACAGTCACGTAAAACTACAGTGGAACCTTGATTCTCCGTTTTTGGAAGGACAACAGAAAAAAAGTTGTACAACACGGGAAAACGGAATATCCAGGAACAAATGGAAACCATCAACAATTTTGCTAAACATCACAAAAATGAAATATGTATGATTATAATCTTACAAATACTCCTACACCAAACCTAACTACAGCCCCAATTGGCCTTTGCCTGCCAAACGACCACTGCTCGGTCCAGAGGCCTGCAGATTACGAGGTGACACATGGTCAGTGTGACGAATCCTCTCTCCATAATTCCATGCTCTCTAGACCGGGGTCGCCATCTCACCATTAGATAGCTCCTCAATTAAAGGTAATCACATAGGTTGAGTGGACCTGGAATCAGCCCTCATATTCAGGTAAAAATGCCTGACCTGGACGGTAATCGAACCCGAGCCCTCCGGGTGAGAGGCAGGCAAGTTATACCATGAGGCCAGCTTGAAACATTAATTACCGGTACGCGAGTTAAAAATCTCTATACTTCACATTCAGTTTTACGGAAGAAACTTCCCTCAGTTTCCTCTGCAAACTACTGTCAGTTGAGTAATTTTGATCAACCAAACTCTTCTAAACATCTAATAACGCCAAACCAAACAACAATCAACCACAAGTAAATAGTTTTTAATTCTCTAGTCTAATAAAATAAAGCATATTAGATACAAAAACGCTCAACATGATAGCAAAAATCCCTTCTTTTTTTAAAATCTTGCATTGTAATTTGGTCACCGATACACTGTTTGGAGTCAGTTTCCGGAAATCTTGTAACCGTGTAAATTAGCCCTACATCATCTTTTATTCTATCCTCTTTGTCATACATTGACTTTTAAATACGGTTTCAAATGTAAGTATCGATTATCGAAAGTTCTCTAATGCATTATATTCAGTTCTGCCTCTCACTAATCACAATCAAATTGTAAAGAGAAAACAATATCATCAAAACTTCAGAAATTACAGTTATTCATGACCTTGAACACAGCTGGAAAGCACACTGGCTGCACAAGTCAGAAGAGTGAGTTGTTTTTTGATCCACATAATGATGTAAATATTGTATATTTGTGCTCATTTTGTTTCCGTCTAGGCTGTCTTTTGTTTGTTTGTTTTTTTCATTTGTTCCTTCATTATGTTTTTTGGCATTTTTTAACTTGTATTATGTAAATTATTTCAGCCCCCTCATTTTTCACTGAAGATGGCTCAAACAAGCCGAAATATGTTTGAATTTGTTTACTCCGTCTAATGATGGAATATATGATGTATTGAATTAGGAGGATACTCTCATTTTTTCACCTTTATAAAGCAAGTCAGTACTAGCGGGAAATAATACAAACTTTTTAAGTGTAACATTGCCCAAATGAAACGACTGCGGATTTTATAACGTTTTATCACAAAAACTTAAAATTCCCGGTCTTCTGTTAGGACCAAAACAGTAATAGGTAATCCTAAAACCTCCCAAGCCTTTATGTATGAAAGGTACAACATCTGTTCTAGTCTCGATAAAATAACCGTATACGATAATATTAAAATACAGGGGCCGTTTCAGTTCCTGCCTGAAAGCCCAGTGAGGGAAGTGCTGAAAATCTCTTCAGTGATACAATAGAAAAAATAAATACATCTAACCCTGGACATAATGTAGACGTTTTACAAATATGAACATTTGACAAAATTTGTTCCGTCGTCAGGTAGAGCCGTCGAAATATGCTCTGTCTCCTTCCAGTTGTTGCTGCCACTCTCTGCTTATGATTTCCAAGGATTGTCTAATTAATACCATGATATAGATGTTGATTCCCATAGGGAACCTGAAATATTTGTCCTGAATGAGTAAATTTATGATACCAATATAAATGGTCTGTTATTGGACATTATAAATTTTCCAGCTAACTCATTCCTGGTTGCCAGCGTTTCATCCCAGTGTGCTAAGTTGGGCTCATCAGTTAGTAAATAGCACACCCACCAAGATGCATGGCTACTGCATACCGTGGAGGCCACTGCGTAGGCTCCTTGGAACCACCGGCAGTGCCAATGCACTATAAGAGACTGTCCCGTTATCAAAAATTGATGCCTGTCTGGCATCTCCTTGGTCCAGTCCATGTTTTTCAGTTCTTTTTTGAGCGTTTGATTCAGTGTTCGTTTCATTAGACGAAGCATTGATTCATCAAAGAAGAGATAATAGGCACTAATGACAGAGTCGTCAACTCTGCGGTAAGCGTATGTGATAGGACCTCCCCGCTTCTTCAGGACGTTCATTGTAGCCCGCCTTCCAGATCAAGAGTTTGAATCGAAGATCTCCCACTCGGTTCCGTTCCGGGCGACCATCTTCGCTGATGAAACACCTAACTGAGATAGACATTCGGGGCAAGGCAGATTAGCCCTTTCAATTTCTTGTGCAGATAATTCATCCTCTGTCTCATTATGATCTTCGTCCTTGCTAATCTCGCTTGTCTCAAGCAAGAAATCACCAAGTGAATCGGATAGTTCACTTTCCGACTCGACATCTGTTTTTTCTAGCATACGAGACACCTCGTCAGTAGAAAATATATCGTAATATGGTATGTGCGTAAGAAGAACAGTTTCTAAATGTTCAGATGAATACAATAATCCTGTTAACTGGAACACTCATCTGACAATAACAGCTCAACAATACTAATAATCCAGGCCAGGTACACACTGCTGTCTGACAATGCAAACTGCTGCATTGTAGGCCTAATAATGAATTGTACAGGTGTCAATGACACCTTTACTGCTGTCCAGGGTATGTCATATCAAAAATCTTTGAAAATCCAAATATTTTACTGGGTGCGATACATCACTGTAAACGGGACGAACGATGAAAAGTCAAGATATTTGAAGAGAAATGATATAAGAATGCACACATTATTAAAGAAAAAATTGAAGGCAAGTATCATTATGCCCCTTCCGCTGTTCTAGTGTTAAACTTTGTGAAGGTAATCGTGAACAATTTTCCATGTCCAAGAAAATTATAAAAAATGAAACATCAGGTATACATGCTTCAGACTGCTCATATGACTGAATAGTGATATTTTTTTTTTTTTAATGCACCATTTCTATGCCTCCCATCAACTTTTCTCTCGGTATTATCATAGACTGGCACAGAATCAACTACCTGCTCTGCTAGGATTTCCCTATCTTATTTTCTTACCCTTTCACCATCCACCTCCATTCTGGAATTTAAAGCGTTATTAACTGTTGTTTTTAGAGGCCCAGAGATCGATTTCCAGTACTGGTGGAAATTTTTGTCAGGTGTGCTTGTGGTGGTTGTCGTCATCATCAGTCTATAGACTGCTTTGATGCAGCACTCCATGCCACCATATCCTGTGCTAACCTTTTTATTTCTATGTAACTACTACAGCTACTCTAATATGTTTGACATATTCATACCTTGGTCTACCCCTGCCATTCTTATGTCTACACTTCCCTCAAAAACTGATTGAACAGGCTTTGTGTCTTAACATGTGTCCTATCATTCTGTCTCTTCTTCTGTCATATTACACCAAATTGTTCTGCCCTCACCAATTCGATTCAGTATTTCATTTGTGATTCGATCTACCCATCTCACCTTCAACATTCTGATGTAACATCACATTTCAAAAGCTTTGATTTTCTTTCTGAGTTGGTTATCATCCATGTTTTACTTCCATATAATGCTACACTCCAGACAAAAGTCTCCAAAAAGTCTTTCTAATTCCTGTATAAATGTTTGAATTGAGCAAATTTCTTTTCTTAAGAAAGGCCTTCCTTGCTTGTACTAGTCTGCATTTTATGTCGTCCTTACTTCTGCCATCGTTAGTTATTCCGCTACCCAAGTAACAATGTTCATCTACTTCCTTTAAGACTGCATGTGGTTAAAATGGTACATGTGCCTGAAAAGAGCTGCACCCCCTCAGGAGGAGGATACTATCTTACCAAGAATCTTGTGCTGCCAAACTGGCAGGGACCTAAGGATATTTTGATCCACCATCTATCATACTGTTTGCCAATCTTCTTAGGTGTGAACAGTTCACTGAAGTGTAGATTTGTAAATTTAAAAAAAAAAAAAAGTTTATATATATTGTTACAGAATTTGCAAAGGCAAAGAGGTTATTACTCAGCATATAAAAAGGAACATTTAGATTAATACAGGGTCTCCCAGCAGTGTGTCTGGAGACCCAGTTTTACATTTTAAAACATAATAACTCTACCTATCTTGTCTATGTTAAAAAGAAATCTACCGAGCAACTGGCCACACGGCTTGGGTCATGTAGCTATCAGCTTACATTCGGGAGATAGTGGGTTCAAACCCTAATGTTGGCAACCCTGAACCTGAAGATGGTTTGCCATGGTTTCCTGTTTTCACACCGGGCAAATGTGGGGGGCTGTGTCGGTGCGAAATAAAGCAAATTCAAAAACAAAAAAGAAACTACTCACTTTTCAGTGACATGACATAACATCTGTGAAAAACCTAAGATTCGGAGAATTTTTATTATTTTGCCAGAAAAATTTTCAATGTTCAACCAGTATCTTCCAGAAAGTTTGCTACTAACTTAAACATAGGTTAAAATGGAGCCATTGTAATGTCTCGCATGATAGCTTTCCATAATGTTGGCTTTGCTGTGCTACCGACAGTTGTAATGTCATGTTAGATTTGCCATAACAGCTGATTACTTCATACAGATTGAGTTTTGTTTTTATACTTCATAAATTCAAACTATATCTTGTAAGAATCCTTCCTCTATAAAAGTACTCTTAAGCTCTGAATATATCACAATAATGTGCACCTGTAACGAAGCCTACTACATTCCCCCCCTAGCATATGGCTTTTAAGTGCTCGGAATGTCTGAGGACATGTTTGACTTGCCAGTTTAGTAGCTGCTTTTCTCGGTATATTCCATTGGGGGCCAGGCTGAGTGGCTCAGACGGTTAACCCGTTGGCCATCTGACCCAACTTGACAGGTTCGATCTTGGCTCAGTCCGGTGGTATTTGAAGGTGCTTAAATATGTCATCCTCATGACGGTAAATTTACTGGCACGTAAAAGAACTCCTGCAGGACTAAATTCTGGCACTTCGGCGTCTCCAAAGACGGTAAAAGTAGTTTGCAGGACATAGAGCAAATAACTCATTATTCCATGGGGTTGAGTTTCATGTACCACTCTGTGAGAGTGTTGTCTGTGGGTATAGATATAATTGTATGGGCTAGGAATAGGAAGGAAGTAACCATGTCCTTGAGAAAAGTACCATCCTGGTATTTTCCTAAAGTTGAAATGGCAAATACTGGAAAATAATTTTAAATATGGACAGGAGATTCAAACCCACTTTTCTCCCAAATACAGAGCTAGGAGCCACAACTGGCCATGCTGCAGCACACTGAAGTAACTTGTTTGGTGTCTTCTCCATTGAAGGTAAGGAGCGGACACACACACAGAACAAGACAATGTTTTAATGACTGTGTATGTTGAAATAAACATACTTCATTCATACAACTTAATAACTGGAATGAATATATATTTTTAAAATATGAATAATTTCTTCAAAGCAGACCTGGCCAACAGCTGGAAACTGCAGATGATGATGATGATGATGATGATGATTTCTTCAATGAAATAATACCGTGTTTACTTCCATAATTTTCGCCGTCACATAGTTTACTAGTCCTGATTTTGTTTACTTCTGAATGGGGAATTTTTTTTTTTTCATTTTTTCATATTTAGTACACCTGTTTTATCTAATATTTACTGCGTAGGTCCATGAGCATTACAAAATGCAGGAGGCAAGTAGCAGACTTTCTATTTTGTAATGTGGTATTTGCAAATTACAATGTTCGACTAGTTCAGTGTCTGAATGGGCACTGACTTGATGCAGTAACATTATGTGTAGTTTGTTATGAACATATACAGTATTCTGTGCGAGTGCTCTGCGTATGTTCTGTGCTCTTGTAGCTTTTGTTATTAAATCCACAATGATCGAGTATGCAAGTAATACTGCATCAAATAAACTCGCGATAATTAATAATGCTGTGATTTACTGGAATAAGGCAGTGGGCCATAAGTTTTCAGTGTCCGAATGCAACGTGCAGTTCTGGTGGAAATAGAATAATGCACTTCAAGCTACCAACAACTGTTGTAAAGCGTTTCATAGCCCAAATACTGGTAAGTTTCCATTAGTAGAAGAGGAACTTCTGGAAAGTGTATGATATCATTTTCATAACATAATGGATATACCATTTCTCATGAAATGCTATATTTTAAAGGATGTGAAATAACTGCAGCACATGAGAGTATCACCTTGGATTTAAGTTAACCCGACGCTGAACAGTAAAGTTTATGAGAAAAAAATAATCAAGAAAATAGTTGTGCCAAAGAATGTCAAAAGATTGCAGCCAAAATATACCCACTTTCATTGTTTTGTGATAAGTGTAAAAACAAACAATTATCTCCTTTCCAAAATTGGAAATGCAGACCCGACTCCTCTATCATCTTCGATATGCTACGAAGTCGAACAATTAGTATGAGATAGAATTAATACTAATAATGATATGGCCTCAGCTACTGTGTGCGGATATTTTAATTCAGTGCCATCTAGCTGCCCGTTTTCTTCTAGGTCTACTAGATGGCAGAGTAAACTAAATCTCACCGGGCGAGTCGGCCGTACAGTTAGGGGCGTGCAGCTGTGAGCTTGCATGCAGGAGATAGTGGGTTCGAGCCGCACTGTATGCAGCCCTGAAAATGGTTTTCCGTGGTTTCCCATTTTCATACCAGGCAAATGCTGTGGCTGTACCTTAATTAAGGCCACGGCTGCTTCCTTACCACTCCTAGTCCTTTCCTGTCATCGCTTTAAGACCTATCTGTGTTGGTGTGACGTAAAACCAATAGCAAAAAAAAAATAAAAAATACTGACACTCTTGAGTGTCTATGCTGAGTTTTAATGAATTTTGTTTCGTGAACACCAAATGTGTCACCAAAGTTCTTTTTCATACCAACATCGTACAACATGGAGTGTCTAATTACAGACTGAATGTCATTGTTGAATCCTTATTGACGGTTGAACTTCTTACAAAATTGTACAAAACTATTTTAATCCTTCTAGTCAATACTATTTATTTTTTACGTCCAGTTAAGACTCAAGTTCACCCATAAATAGATATGTTTCGACCTGGCATTGGGTCGTCCTCAGTAAGACATGTCATTCATTAGTCGTTGTGCTCATTACTGAGCGTCGTGACCTCATAACTCCATCATTTCCTTGTTGCAACCTTGACAAGATGTCTCCATCCAGAGCGGTTTTCACATTTCGTTAGTATGACCTGAAGTGGTAGCCCAGTGATCTTCTTCGCCTGATCTATCCATCTGCTTGCTGTTCTTCCTCGTGGTCTACTGCCTTCAATTTTGCCTTGTAAAATTACCTTTTCCAAGTTCTCTCCGTCTCGTCTCAAAATGTGGCCAAGGAACTGGAGGTAACGTTCACTCACACGGGAAGATAGACGTTTCTTGATGCAGAGTTCTTCCAGAATGGAAACATTAGTTCTTTTTTCTGTCCAGGATACACGTAGCATTCTCCGCCAACACCACATCTCAAAGGCATCAATGCGCTTTCTGTCTTTAGCATTCACGGTCCAGGTCTCACAGCCGTACAAAAAGACGGAGAACACTAGTGATTCTACCAAGCGCATCTTCGTGGCTTTTGATATTGCCCGGTTCTGCCAGATCTTAGTAAGTTTAACCATTGCAGCACGACCTAAGACAATACGTCTCTTTACCTCTTTATCACAGTTTCCCGTGTCGTTGATGACAGACCCCAAGTATACAAATTCCTTAACTATATCCAGGTCTTTTAGGTATCCCGTAAGTTGGATTTCACCTTGCCGATCAACTACCATTAGTTTGGTCTTTTTTATGTTTATCTCTAGACCATACTGAAGACTAGTGTTCTTCACCCTTACAAGCAAGTCATGAAGTTCCTCTTCACTACCAGCGATGAGGGTAGTGTCATCTGCAAAGCGTAGGTTATTAATTTTTCTGCCACCAATCGAAATTCCACCATTCCAGCCATTGAGAGCTCTTTTGATGACACACTCTGCATAGATGTTGTAGAGTTGAGGTGATAATATACAACCTTGCCTTACTCCATTCGTCACATTAAAAATGCCTGAGAGATCACCATCTACCTTTATGGTTGCTGCGTGGTTTTTATACAGGCTTTTCAGTAACGATATTAAGTGCAGTGGAACCCCAAATTCCTTTAGCACCTGCCACAACTTGTCCCACATAACACAATCAAAGGCCTTTTTGTAGTCCAGGAAGCAAATAAAGGCAGGGACACAAAACTCGCGACATTTCTCAATTATCTGTCTCATGTTCAAGATAGACTCTCGTGTTCCTTTACCTGCAACAAAGCCTGCTTGTTCTGCGGATATCTGAGGTTGCAGGAATGGTTTTAGGCGTAGATTTATTATGTAGAGCAGAACTTTGCTTGCATGGGATATTAATGCGATAGTACGATAATTGGAACAATCCCTTATAGACCCCTTTTTGTGAAGAGGGATTAGTATTGATGTTGTCCAGTCCTTGGGCCATTCACCAGTTTTCCACACCATATTACATACCAAATGTAAAACACGCATGCCCTCCTCCCCCATCACTTTCAGCATTTCTCCCAAAATACCATCCATACCTGGGGCTTTGTTGTTCTTCAAATGATTGACAGCGTTCACAATTTCAGTTAATAAAATATCAGGTTCTTCTTCATACCTCAAAGAATTTTCCTGTTCGGCAGAATTATTTCCTTTGCAATACAGCATTTCACAGTATTGTTTCCACCTCTCTATTGCTTTGTTCTTATCAGTAATGAGGTTGCCATCTTCATCTTCAATCACCCATGTGCGTGGTTTGAACTCATGGGTAATGCTGTTGATTTTTTTTAAAAGATCACGTGTTTGATTCAGCCTATGATGTTGGTCTATTTCATCACAAATACTGGTGAGATACCGTGTCTTGTCAGTTCTGCAATTGCGTTGTATTTTGCGGCAAAGTTCACTGTATGCTTCTTCGTCTTGCTTGGATTGAATGCCACGTTTCTTTAGTGTGCTCCGCTCTTCTATCAGCAGTAGAGTGGTGTTCGATATCCAGGGGTGCTTAGCTTGGGAAGAATTAGTAAATGGTTCAGGGAGAGAAGAGTTAATGATTGTCTTGAGGTTATCCCATGTTTGGGAGGCTGATCCTTCCTCCTGCACTTGCTGGAGTTTTGGCCTTATTCTTTCTCCAAAATCTTTGAGAGCCTTTTTGTCAGTAACGCGAACTTGTGTCACTCTCTTCTTCTTGGTCAGCTTCAGTTTGATCCGCATTTTCATGGATAGCATAATGTGGTCGCTACCACAGTCTGCTCCAGGATAGGTTTTGCAATCCAGTACAGAAGTCCGCCATCGTTGCCTCACCAAAATGAAATCAATCTGATTTCGAACCCTGTCGCCAGGAGAAATCCATGTGTATCGACGCCGTGGGTGATGTTGGAAGAGAGTATTGCAGATAGACAGGTTATTGCCAACACAAAACTCCAGTAGACGCTGACCACGCTCATTCCTCACACCTAGACCGTGCCTTCCAACCACATGTCCCAAATGATTATCTTCAATAGTCTCGCCTATCTTCGCATTAAAATCACCCTGAATGACTAACATTTCCTTCTGAGGAATCTTTCTGATGGTGTGTTCCAGCAACTCGTAGAATTCATCGATTTCTTCATCCACTGCAACTGCAGTAGGAGCATAAACCTGAATGAAGTTAATCCTACTTCATGTATGATGCATTAAAAACATAGGAAACACAAAGTGAAATGTTAGTTAAAAAGTTTTTAGAAAGTTAAAAAAAACTGTGAAGTGTTGATCGTTGGAAACAGTCTTGAACTGGTAGCCTTTCTGTTTCAATGCTTTTTGTTGTCCTTTGATGTGGTTCAACTGGTATCTGTATACTGTTGGCTTAGTTTGTGTGTTCTGACATGGGCTGATAGACATATGGTCTCAAACTCATAGGAGAGTACCTTACTTATAAACAACTGGAGGAACTGGAGAAAATCAAAGCTCGCTACCTCAGAAGGGTCCTGGGAGTATCAAAGTCAACCCGATCGCGGTTGGTATATGAGCTAACGAGGGAAACGTACCTGATAGAGGACCTTCGGAACGAGCTGATACTGCCAGTTAATGCGGCATACGAGAAGCTTCTACAAGATCTGAAAGCCAAGAAAATGGAAATTTGGGATTCCTTCTACACTACCGAAGCCATGATGGACAGAAGGTGGATGGGCACAAATTACCAGCTGCGCTACATCGCTACAAGAATGGCGGTCCATGGTTTCCATTTTAAGTTGTGCTCAGAGAAGAAATTCCATGACCCAAGTGATCAGTGTGTGTGCAAGCTCTGTGGTCAAATCTGCGGGCGATATCATATACAGGAATGCTCCGAGAGAAAGTGCTCAATTAGTGAATTTGTGAAAGCCTGATAGTGATAGTGATTTCCGCCCGAACTAAGCAGGTATGGATGTATATATATGATTGTATTCTTGTTTTATGGCCAGTGGCTGCATTAAAACATTATCATTATTACTAAAGCTATTTCGTGGATGGTCTTGATTTCTTTTTTCAAATTTTTCTTTGAGAGCACATTTTTTTAAAGCTCCAGCTTTTTTGTGAGCTTCAGGATGTATTGAATTTTGTTTTATGGTGTTAGCGGTATAAGCTGGTTTCTGGTAAATCTTACATGCCTGATGATTATTCTTTGGATGTGATCATTTTATGTCTAAATAATTAAGCGAGTTATTGTTCTCCATTTCGATACTGAATTTATTATTCTAATATAAATTGTTGAGTAGTTCTAAAATTTCATTTTCTTCGTTAACGCTGCTATCTACGATGGCTAGCACATTGTCGATGTAACGTGTTCAGTATTTTATAGCTTTGATCTTATCTATGATGTTTGTGTGTTCTAAGTGGTCCATATATATGTTCGCCAAAATACTCGAGGACGGTACTCCCATAGGGAAACCTGTCTGTTGGTAGATTTTATGCTCAAAAATGAAATAATTATTACTTAGAGAGAATTTGAATAGGCCTATGAACTCGTATCACCAATGCTTAATTTACTGAATTTGGTTAAATTATTCCGTATCAAATTTATAGTGGTTTTAATGGGGATATTGGCATACAAATTGACAACATCAAATGAAAGGATCTTGTGGTGTTCTGGTACCTCTGTATATTTTATTCTTTTGCAAAGTTCTATAGAGTTCTTCATTGTTGTGTTCGCTTGGTAGTGATAATGTGTACTAAGGAAATCTTGAATAAATTGAGATAATTTGTACATCAGGCTACCCCTAAAATTGTATAGGGGGTATAGGGGTGTTAACCGTAAGAATTTTTGGTAACGATTTTGCTATGGGTAACCTAGGGTTCATGGCAATGAGTTTATTCTTCTCAAATTCATTGAAGAGGAAAGTACTATTATTGACTATTGATTTCAATTCCTTTTTTGCAGGTTATTTAAGGGATTCTTCTTGATTACGTCAAATTTGTTTTCTGTGAAAAACGAATCCATTTTATTAATATAATTGTTCCTCTCCATGAATACTATTGCATTCCCTTTATCAGATTTAGTTAGTATTAGGCCATTAACCTTTAATTTTTCTTTGAGGTTTTTAACGTTCTTATTAATGGATCGGTCTAGGTTATGATTAAATTCTTGTTTATGATAAGATAAAAGTTCATTTTTCATAACGTATTTTATCTCTTCCTGTTAATCTAAGGGTAATTTGTTGATTGCCGCTTCTGTTTTTACTAAAGTGGTAATTAAACTATCATGTTTGGAGATGGTGTTCCAATTATGTTTGGGTCCACTACTCAGAATTTCAAGGTCGTCCTTGCTAAGACTTACTTTACTGAAGTTCATAACTGATGGATGAAAACCTTTGGATTTACTGTTGTTTTCAATTGTGTTGGTTATATTGACGAAGTTTTTTGTGTTCTGTTTTTTTTTTTTCCCGAGGTTATGAGCAAGTTCCATTTTTTGTCTAGTGTATATTTTTACTGGATAGTGTAGTCTCTAGTTTATTTGTGACATGTTTTTGTAGTGAATTCCATTCTAATGGGGCTAAAAATGTGGTCATTTCCAGGTGGGCCTCGTAAAGTCTGTTGTTCAAAATTGACTTTTCCTTACGTAAAAAATTGATCTCCTTCCGGTATTCAAATCTTATCTGTCTTTAATTGAGTGAATCTAGTTCTTGTAGTGTTCCTGTGCATCTTTTTAGTCTATTTATGCGTGAACTTTCGTCTTAATTGGACGTAAGAAAATATATAGTATTGACTATGAGGATTAAAATAGTTTTGTACAATTTTGTATGTAGTGTCTAATATACTTTTTTCTGCCATTCAAAAATCCAACTGTCCCTGCTGTGTTTGAACCCATGATTTTGGGATCCAGAGGCTGCCACTCTTCTTCTGATAAAATTAGTATTATTGCATGAACGACTGGAAACTAGAAACACGGATGCACAGTAATGCATGCAGTAACAGCTTATGGCGGAAAACTTCTGCCATGTGTGGTTCTAAAATGATAAACCATGCCAAAAGTCAAATCTCCATGAGGGATCTACATTCATGACATATCGTTCCCACATGATTGGATATGAACAATTTAGGGAAATTGACCTTGATCTCTTCTTCAATGCCCGGCTCTTCTTTTGTTGGACAGTTATCGTGGCCACCTGGTGGAGAATACCTAGAAGTTACTGGAAACTTTGAACACCAATTTGTTAGTAATTCCTGGTAGACTGTCTTCTATATTTCAGTAAGTAAGCCTTTCAAGAACTACATACAACAGTTCAATCAGGGCTGGATAGTGGGAAAGTGTGCACAAAGTTAAAGCAGGCAAAATTCGGAAACCATGTGTGGATCTTCTTTGCCAGTGGATACTGCATGCTTGGGGCATGATTTCTTAGGAGATAATCGAAAACACTTTCAAGAAAAGTGGGTTTCAACTCGACTGTCGGCAGCCCTGAAGATGGTTTCTCAAACAAGTTACCTAGATGAGAGTGAAGTTGATATGTTCTAGAAAGATGCAAGCGGTGAAGATGCTATTATTTGCTTGCAGCAGGAAGAATTTCTTTCCAGTACCCATAGGATATGCAATTTGTGTGTTCAGTTGCCAGACGTAAGCTTACTTCGTATGCTCTTGACCATACAGAAGAAAATTTTCCTTTCCTTATAAATACATTTATTGTTTGTTGGATTTATGCAAGTAATTTATGTAGCCAGACTTTCATCTATTATTTTCAGTCAAAAAGTATGTCACTTACACAAGTAAATGCGGTACTTTCCTAGTCTTGAGCAGCTGTGGTGCAGGAATTGAGATATGCCCATAAATCCACACAAATTCCTTTCCCTGTTTATAAAACTCCCATCCCCCAACAAGCTTGTTTCCCAGCTTCATGAGATGCATAGATATCTGCTATAAGTGAAGGTATCTTCTGCCTTGATGTGGGAAGTGTCACTTAGGAGAAAACTAAGTAAACATGTAATAGGAAGAGACTAATATAAAATTGTTTATATAGGAGGTAAGCAGACCCGGCCATCAGCTGGAAACTGCAGATGATGATGATATAGGAAGTAGAGTATAGCCCGCCTGGTGGCTATGATCGTTAAGGCATTGAAGTCTAAATGGTCTGACACCGTGGTTAGCCGGTTCCAGTCCCGTTAGTCGAAAAAAAACTCACCACCAGAATTTTGGCCGGCAGGGTAGGGGAGGTGGTGGTACACAATTTCTAATCACTAGATTGCGTGCCAGAAGCCTGGATTAAATTCCAAACCTCTCTGCAATGCTCATATGGAGTGAGGGCATATAACGTTGTTGATGATGATTCATCCGTCGGTTGGAGATGTTAAGCCTTGGTGCTATTCGATAGGAGTGCTGGCACCGGGTTTCACCCTCTCCCTTCCTACTATCATATATATCTTTTTCCCTATTTGTTTTACGTCGCACCGACACAGATAGGTCTTATGGCGACGATGGGTTAGGAAAGGCCTAGGAGTGGGAAGGAAGCGGCCTTGGCGTTAATTAAGGTACAGCCCCAGCATTTGCCTGGTGTGAAAATGGGAAACCACGGAAAAACATCTTCAGGGCTGCCAACATTGGGGACGGAACCCACCATCTCCCGGATACAAGCTCACAGCTGCGCGCCCCTAACCACACGGCCAATTCACCTGGTATCATGTCATTCATTTCATCTCATTAACTCCTCTGATGAGGTTTGACTTCAGAAAGGACATCCGATCATAAAAACCCGCCACAACAGATTCACCTCACCTCATACCCAACACTGTAGAGAAACGGGACAAGAGTTGGAGAAACAAACAGGAGGTAGAATATAAGAAAAGCCATCTCTGTACAGGTCATAAAGGTTTTTGAAATAATAAAGGCTTCCACTATCCTTAGCACTAAGTGGGATAGGGTGGTTAGCTGTCTGCCTGGCTGCCTTGGTGTAGATTGAATAAACCTCAGGGCCATGTGCCTCTCCAAAAGTATAAATCTTATTTCTCAAATATTAGACTTCCTGACAAGAATATCAGGAAAAAGAAAAAGAAGAAATATGTAAGAGATGGATTCCATTCAGTTGTATGGAGTTTATCTAATTTTCTTTGATTTGTCTGCTGCATAGGTAGTTATTCCTCTGTTTTCTAAGATTTCGTTGATGAGCTAGATGCAGTAGGCCCTTCATTCCAACTAAATTGTCCTCCCTTCTAATGTTGAAAACTGGTAGTTATGGTTTCATTGTTGTAATGATTAAATCTGTACTAAAAATAAGGGGAACCTATTTTAGATTATCTTAGAAGTTGTGAATTTCTTTTTCCAGTGTTTTTAGTTTACCATTTTATTCTTCACATTTCAGTTATGATTCCAGAAACTGTTGTTGTAAGGGCTATAACAATTCAGTAATGAACGTCAAGATTGTGTAGCATTACTCCTTTGTGTTCCATGAATTGAGCGTGTATTTTTCATCTGTGTTTAGGAGATGCTGGAACAGTACATGCATTGGAATGAAGATATTGGAGAGTGGCAACTCAAATGTGTAGCTTACACTGGTAACAACATGCGTAAACAACTCCCTGTGTATTCCGCCGGCCAAGGAAGAGAGGTAATTAATGTAGACTTGCCAATCACCCTTTTATTCTTAATAGGCTTTTATCTATGTTGTCCTGTTTTGAAATACCCGTTAAGATAACTGAAGGTACAGTTTACTTCTGAGGAAGCAGAATTTTTTTCTTTTTTTCACATTGCATAAACACAAGACAGTGTTTAATGTATTCAGCCATTAAAGCATAAATCAGTCAAATATTCTTCTTCTACCACTAAGATGAAGCATCGTCAGCTTCATCATTTCTCTGTGGTGTTTATTCTTTTCCTGTCTTGTTCTATTGTTTGTCATTGTTGTTTATCTGGTGTGTGTGTGTGTGTTTTTTTTTCATATCTTCCTACCTGGCTTCCTCTCTGGATTACCAAGCATTTTTCATACTAAGATGGTTTGGGCACATAAAGCAAATGAGTGACGAAAAAATGCCAAAAAAGTGATGGAAATGCAAATCCAAGGAAGGAGAGGCCGTGGACGACCACGATTGAGATGGAAGGATACAATCCAATGCAGTATTATAGAAAGAAACCTGGACTGGGACACAGTATTGGGGGAGGAGTGGTGGAAAGACCGAAGAAAGTGGAGAGGAACCGTATTTGCCCCTACCCGGCTACAGCTGGATAAAGGGAAATGATGATGATGATGATGATATTTTTCATATCTTCCTACCTGGCTTCTTATCTGGATTAACAAGCATTCCAAACCATGCATCATTCTATCTACGTTAGCTGTGGGTGAAAGTTTTAAATATTTCCATTTGAGTACAGTTAAGATGTAGTGTACTTATATCGTCAAGGTAAAAAGGTATGAAAGACGTGAGTGAAATATGAAGGTTATACCAGAAGTAATAAGCAACAATTTTAAAGCAGTCAGAATCCATCATTATAGTATAACCAACGTCACTTTGCATTAATGATTGCAACATGATTAGCTTTGATTGCATAAGCACAGGCAGCTGTTACAACATGGCTGACAGTGACATTTCCATTCAGCAATGTGTTGTCATTGAATCCTTGCTAAAGAAGAAATCCATTTTTCTGAAATTTGCCAAGGACTTAACCCTCTACTGCCCAATGTGACTTTGAAGTCACACATCATTCTGTACACATTTTCTACTGTTAGAATGCAATTGAGCCACTACTTCCCAGTGTAACTTTCAAGTTACAGTATGCCTGTGTGATTTTCAACTGTTTATAGTTTAATAGTTATATTCATAAGCTACCAGGAAGCGCCAAATGTATGGTTGGGAGCATTTCCCAGGCACATGGCAGATAGCTAGTTTTACAATTATGTTTCGTGTTATTACTAACAAATTATATGCATAAAAAATATAGAAACCAAAGGTAAACATCTTGAAGATTTTATGAGACTGTTATTTTATAAATTAGTCAATTTTCACATATCAGAACATTACTGCCCAGTGTGACCTGGAAGTCACAAGCCTAATTTTTGAAAATAAAAATGAAAATTCAATAAAAACTGCATTTATGTATAGTTTACAACATATTTACTTAGTATATGGTAGAGAAATTTTTTTAAAACACAACAAAATAATTTGGGAAGTAGAGGGTTAAGTGTGCTTATGGAGATATGTATGGGGATGCCAGCTGAGTTAGAATATGGGTGAAACATTTTAGAAAAGGAAATGTGAGAATCCAAGATCAGTCTCATGGTTGCTCTCGAACTGTCTCCTTTACATAATAGCATCATAGAAATGAAATAGCGTATGGCTTTTAGTGCCAGGAGTTTCTGAAGACATGTTCGCCTTGCCAGGTGGAGGTCTTTTGATTTGACGCCCGTAGGCGACCTGTGCGTCGTGATGAGGATGAAATGATGATGAAGACAACACATATACCCATTCCCCATGCCAGCAAAATTAACCAGTGATGGTTAAAATTCCCGACCTGTCAAGAATTGAACCCGGGACCCCTGTGACCAAAGGCCAGCATGTTAACCATTTAGCCATGGAGCTGGACTGCACCATAGAAAGAGTTGACAGCATCATTAACCCGGGAGAGGTCAGGTTGCACTCTTTCAGACAAGGTTCATATTATTTGTGTCATCATTTTTGTTTGCTGTGCACCCTTCCTCCTCTGCGAACCATGTAACCTTGCCGCGGTGGGGAGGCTTGCGTGTCCCAATGATGCAGATAGCCGAGCCGCAGGTGCAACCATATCGAATGGGTATCTGTTGAGAGACCAGACTAACGAATGGTTCATCGAAAGTGGGTGTGGCAGCCTTTCGGTAGTTGCAAGGGTGGCAGTCTAGATGATTGACTGATACGGCCTTGTAATAATACTCAACATGAAAGAATAAGGAAGGAAGCTGGTGTGTACCCATCCCTGAATGAAAAAGTGACAAGGCCCGTTTGAAATGGTTTGGCCATGTCAAACGAATGGACGATGGAAGGACAGCAAAACAATGGCTACACACAGTCGTGGCCGGAAAACGACCGGTAGGAAGACCTAGGAAAAGGTGGCTGGACCAAGTGAAAGAGGACATAGGAACAAGAGGAATCAGCTGGGATGTCGTTTTGAGAGAAGAGTGGTACATGGACAGACAGAAGTGGAGAGTGCTCGTAAACCACACCTGGGCAACTGAAGTGGAAAACTGATGATGATGGCTTAGCTGTGTTGATTCTGCTACACGGCTGAAAGCAACAGGAAACTACAGCCGTAACTACATCCCGAGGACATGCAGCTCTCTCTGTATGAATGATGTACTGATGATGGCTTCCTCCCGGGTAAAATATTCCGGAGGTAAACTAGTCCCCCATTCGGATCTCCGGGTGGGGACTACACGAGAGGGGGCGATCATCAGGAAGATGGATACAGAAATTCTGCGAGTCGGAGCGTGGAATGTTAGAAGTTTGAATCGTTGTGGTAGGTTAGAGAATCTGAAAAGGGAGATGGATAGGCTAAAGTTAGATGTAGTTGGTATAAGTGAAGTACGTTGGCAGGAAGAACAGGATTTTTGGTCAGGCGACTACCGAATTATGAACACGAAATCAAACAGGGGAAATGCAGGAGTTGGTTTAATAATGAATAAGAAAATAGGGCAGCAAGTAAGCTACTACGACCGCATAATGAAAGAATTATTGTCGTCAAGATAGACACCAAACCAATGCCCACCACAATAGTGCAGGTCTAAATGCCTACTAGTTCAGCGGATGATGAAGACATTGAAAGAATATATGAGGAGATAGAAGATTTGATACAATTGTGATGGGAGACAGGAATGCAGTGGTAGGCCAAGGAAGAGAAGGTAGTACAGTAGGAGAATTTGGATTAGGACAAAGGAACGAAAGAGGAAGTCGGCTGGTTGAATTCTGCACTGATCATAATTTAGTCCTTGCCAATACTTGGTTCAGACACCACAAACGACGGCTATATACGTGGACGAGACCTGGAGACACTGGAAGATATCAAATAGACTTCATTATGATTAGGCAGAGATTCAAAAACCAGGTGTTGGATTGCAAAACTTTCCCAGGAGCAGACGTGGACTCTGACCACAACTTGTTGGTCATGAAATGCCATCTGAAGTTGAAGAAATTGAAGAAAGGAAAGAATGCAAAAAGATGGGATCTAGACAAGTTGAAAGAAAAGAGTGTAAGGGATTGTTTCAAGGAACATGTTGCACAAGGACTAAATGAAAAGGCTGAAGGAAACACTATAGAGGAAGAGTGGAAAGTCGTGAAAAATGAAGTCAGTAGGGCTGCTGAAGAAATGTTAGGAAGGAAGAAAAGATCAACTAAGAATCAGTGGATAACTCAGGAGATACTAGACCTGATTGATGATCGACGAAAATACAAGAATGCTAGAAATGAAGAGGGCAGAAAAGAATACAGGCAATTAAAGAATCAAGTGGATAGAAAGTGCAAGGTAGCTAAGGAAGAATGGCTGAAGGAGAAGTGCAAGGATGTCGAAGGCTGTATGGTCCTGGGAAAGGTAGATGCTGCATACAGGAAAATCAAGGAAACCTTTGGAGAAAGGAAATCTAGGTGTATGAATATTAAGAGCTCAGATGGAAAGCCACTTCTAGGGAAAGATGACAAAGCAGAAAGATGGCAGGAGCATATCCAACAGTTGTATCAAGGTAAAGATGTAGATAATTTGGTTCTGGAACATGAAGAGGCTGTTGATGCTGATGAAATGGGAGACACAATTTTGAGGTCAGAGTTTGACGGAGCTGTGAGTGACTAAAAAGGAACAAGGCACCTGGAATTGATGATATTCCGTCTGAATTACTGACTGCCTTAGGAGAAACCAGCATGGCAAGGTTATTTCATTTAGTGTGCAAGATGTATGAGACAGGAGAAGTCCCATCCGATTTTTGGCAGAATGTTGTTATACCTATTCCCAAGAAATCCGGTGCTGACAGGTGTGAAAACTCCCGCACCCATTAGTTTAGTATCTCACGCCTGCAAAATTTTAACACGTATTATTTATAGAAGAATGGAAAAACAAGTTGAAGCTGGGTTGGGAGAAGATCAATTTGGCTTCAGAAGAAATGTAGGCACACGTGAAGCAATCCTGACTTTACATCTGATCTTAGAGGATCGAATCAAGAAGAACAAGCCCACGTATGTGGCATTCGTAGATCTAGAAAAGGCATTCGATAATGTTGATTGGACCAAGCTATTTATGATTCTGAAGATGATAGGGATCAGATACTGAGAACGAAGAATTATATACAATCTGTATAAAAATCAGTCTGCAGTGATAAGAATCGAGGGCTTTGAAAAAGAAGCAGCAATCCAGAAAGGAGTGAGGCAAGGCTGCAGTTTGTCCCCTCTCCTTTTCAATGTTTACATAGAACAGGCAGTAAAGGAAATCAAAGAGAAATTTGGAAAGGGAATCACAGTCCAAGGAGAGGAAATCAAAACCTTGAGATTTGCCGATGATATTGTTATTTTATCTGAGACTGCAGAAGATCTCTAGAAGTTGCTGAATGGTATGGATGAAGTCCTGGGTAAGGAGTACAAGACGAAAATAAATAAGTCCAAAACAAAAGTAATGGAGTGCAGTCGAACGAAGGCAGGTGATGTAGGAAATATTAGATTAGGAAACGAAGTCTTAAAGGAAGTAGATGAATATTGTTACTTGGGTAGTAAAATAACTAACGATAGCAGAAGTAAGGAGGACATAAAATGCAGACTAGCACAAGCAAGGAAGAGCTTTCTTAAGAAAAGAAATTTGCTCACTTCAGACATTGATATCGGAATTAGAAGGATGTTTTTGAAGACTTTCGTGTGGAGCATGGCATTGTATGGAAGTGAAACATGGACGATAACTAGCTCAAAAAGAAAGAGAATAGAAGCTTTTGAAATGTGGTGTTACAGAAGAATGCTGAAGGTGAGATGGATAGATCGAATCACGAATGAAGAGATACTGAATCGAATTGGTAAGAGGAGATCGATTTGGCTAAATTTGATGAGAAGAAGAGATAGAATGATAGGACACATCTTAAGACACCCAGGACTTGTTCAGTTGTTTTTTGAAGGAAGTGTAGGTGGTAAGAACGGTAGAGGTAGACCAAGGTATGAATATGACAAGCAGATTAGAGCAGATGTAGGATGCAATAGTTACGTAGAAATGAAAAGGTTAGCACAGGATAGGTTGGCATGGAGAGCTGCATTAAACCAGTCTATGGACTGATGACTCAAACAACGTGCACTCTTCCCACTATACTTCATCTAATCCTAACAGAGTGTTTCAGCAATACTTTACCACAGTCCACTAGACAACGTAGTAATTCCAATTACAGACTCTTCATTTCAGACTTGGTCTTTAGCACCGCATGCGACCTGTTCAATTTTCCATTTTATGATGGATCCCAAAGAAGAGGATAGAATTAGGAAGCTCTGAGAAAGTGTAGAAAAAGAATAATGCAACAGAAACTATGTGCTTAAGAGTTGAATAAGACAGAAAACGAGAAAAAATATTACTTGTCTAGGGATATAAAGTATAAGTATACTCAGCATCCTAAAAGAACACAGCAAACAGGAACCATACGGGGAAGAATGTGAACAGCCTGCACCATCAAAGCAGAAAACAGAACCTGGCTATTGTGCCTACTGTGATTAGTGCAAATACAGCAGGAGCAAAAACAGTGTGGTACATGTCTGTCGTACCGCTACAAAGAGCACACAGTTTCAATTTTTCATGTGTGTGAAGGGGAAGGTGAATGAGTAGCCCTATGTGGAACTGAAGTGCCCATATTGTATGGCATCATTTTTGTGTTATATTATTACAAATACTGCTATAATTATCATTATTATGAGAAGTAGTTAATAATTTAATAATATAATGAGTATCTACTGACTGGACTAACATTTTCTGTTAATTTTGCATTGTGTGAAATACAGGGTCCACCAGAAAAATGTATACACTCTTTACGGGACAAAAACTATTTATTGTGCGTTTTTTTACATTTAAAGTTTGAGTACACATGTAGTACTGTCTTCAGTTAAACATATGGTTACATGAGATGTTCAAAATGTTCACCGTTGGCTGCCAGACACATAGCAGGACGACAAGCGGTCGCTGCAGCTACGTCCATCATTGTTAGAATGGGGATCTCTGCACATGCCGCTGTAATCTCCTGGCGAATGGCTTCCAGCGTGCGTGACTTATGTCGATAGACTTGATTTTTCACAGTTCCCCACAAGTAAAAGTCCGTAGGCGTAAGATCTGGCAAGCGTGGGGGGGAACCCAATTGGCCCTCGTCGTCCAATCCCATGTCCTGGCAGATTGTCATCCAGGAAAGAGCTCGTACTGCTACATGGTAGTGTGGTGGCGCACCGTCCTGTTGGTAGAAGACTTCATCATCGGCTCCATAAAGCGCACGTACAGCTGGTAAAATTAATGTGTGTAACATTTCCAAGTACTCTGCTCCAGTGACAGTATCGTCAAAGAAAAAGGTTCCTAGTAAGCCCCTCAACGACAGTCCATACCAGACATTAACTCCTGGTAGATTGACCGCCTTGTCCACATGAACATGCGTATTTTGCGGAGCCCAGTAGACACAGTTATGTCGATTCACTGTACCAATAAGTTTAAACTATGCTTCATCAGATCACACTAACTGCGTCAGAAATTTTTCATCTTGGGTTACCATTTGCTGATACCATTCACAAAATTGCATTCAACGATCAGAATCGTCCTCATTAAGCACACACAGTAACCGTGGGATGCAAACTTTCCACTTGGCTGTTTTTAAAATTCGTCGTACCCTGTACTGCTAAACCCCACTTCCCTTCCCATGCACATTGCATAGCAGACTTCGGTGGAGAATTAGCAAAACTTTCCAACTCGTGAGCTGACAAAGCAGGACTGGTAGCTGTACGCGTTCTTCCCAATTTCTTTTGTGAATATCACAAATGGTTCTATGCGTCACAAACTTCCCAGTAATGCGTTTAATTGTTAGGCAGGTTGGGGGTCATGTTTCAAACTCCCTCCTCCACTGACGTTGTACTTCAGCGGCATTATCAAACCTGATAAACCACTTCAGAATATACTTTCATTGTTATTATTTATAAATTTCATTTTCCGTAGTGACAGATTCAAAGTATAGATAAGAAATGTGTTTTTCCACCAATCAGTATACAATTTATTTTAAATAGATTACACTAGTACCGGTTTCGGCTCTTAACGGCTATCATCAGCTAGTACATGATTAGTTTCCAGCCATTAGACAAATCACAAGTTGTTATTGTATTAGACATCCGGATGTCTAATGGGGGATGGAAATGTATACAGTAGCATGAAATTAAAATATCTTCGGTCAAGGTAAAAAGTTACAATAAGTTAGAACATGAGTATGTAGAACATATTAAAATATATGGGCCACAATATAAAACACGTAAAAAGTTTTAACACATTAAAATTTGGTATGTATAGATGGACATTTGTTAAAATTTTAGTTCATGTTACATAGATTCCATTCTTCTATCTTCTGTGTGGTTCCTTTGCTTCTATGTCATGTTGATTTTAGCTGTGTGAGGTAATCTTCGAGAATGTTCTGAAGCTGGTATGCGCCATATTGATATGGACCTTTGTCATGAAGAAATTTTATTCTTATCTATACTATACTTTCATTGCTCGAATGTCAAGCATGCTCCAGCCATTTTGTTTTCCCACTATCGTGATGTAAGTACCGACATCTATTGGGCGAAAGACCATACTACAACATTTAAAAACAATGATAACAGTTGACAATGTCCATATCCCGATATCGTCTAACAAAGAGTGTATACGTTTTTCTGGCGGACACTGAATATTATTTAAAAAGCAAAACCATAACAATAAAAACAATACAACTGAATCTCAGAACAAAAAATATATACCAAATAATTGAGAACTAGTAAGAAACAGTATAGTACAATACAGTAATCAGTCATTGAAACAACCTGGTCTAAAAGACCCAGCGTGACCTCTCCACGTCCATGGAATGAATGTTATGATTTCGTGGTTAAAGAAAATGGACATGACTTTGTGGACACAATTGCAGTAAAATTTGAAGTAGGACACATTGCAGTATGTGAAATGATTGCAAGCTTTGACTATCAAAATTTTGCGACTGCTGGGTCCAACGTTTATTGATGGAAGACTACGAATTCAGACAAAAAAAAATAGCCTCCAACCTTTTTCAGAGAAACTGAACTGAAAGATTTTTTTTATTATTGAGTATTGTGGAATGGTGGAGCATGGAATGGCATTATCAGAATTCACTACAAAAAAGATAAAGCAAAGACAATGCAGTCTGTTGGAAAGTTATGGGCACATTCTTTTGGGATACAGAGCAGTGCTTTCTGATTGAATTTCTTGAAACTGGGTAAACCATTAACGCTTGTGGTTGTGTCCAAATACTTCATAAGTTGTATTGACCCTTGCAAGATAAACATCCTGGGAAGATCATTCTTCATTATGATAATACGAGCCCTCACTTGGCTCACTTCACCAGAGAGGAAATTGAAAAAATGAGGTGGGAAGTTCTGCACACCCTGCCTCAGTCCCAATATGGCACCTTCTATCACCTTTCTTGTTTTGTGAAGAAACAGATATGAGGTCAGCACTGTGAGATGAAGCAGTGCATCAGGATTTGTAGCTACTGGGATGGAGGTGTACTGCAAGAGTATTTTCAAACTTGCAAAACAATGGGAAAAATGTGTACAGGGAAATAAAGATAAGGTTGAAAAGTGAAGAAAATTCTGTGGACGTATGTGGTTTTTCAGTTATAGACAATCCTGGTTCTTACCAGCTCATTAATGTTTCTTCCTCCACATCTGTATGAAACAAAAGTTTCAGACAGTGTCAAGACTTTGAAGACGTCTGTCCGGAGCAGAATTGAAAATGTACCATTATTAGAATGTGCATTCAGTTAGCAGTCAAAGGAACATTTCTCACAATAACACATAATTACTGAACTATGAACATTCTTATCTACCATGGGATGGAAATGTTGGTGTTTTTAAGAAAAAAAATGACAAGGTTGACTGTGAAGTATTGGACTTCTTGTAAAAGAAAATAATCCTATGATTTTCAAGGTAAATAATTTCCTTGCAAGAGACATAAAGCAAACATTCTGTCCTTCATCTTTTAAACTATTTAAGTATTTCTGTGACAACACAGGTGTAGTTGAAACTCATGATTTTATAGGTTCTCTAGTGAAAAAATGCACTATGGGAAAGTCTCAGTTAAAAAATTCTTCCTTCAATAGCCCAAATATAATAGAATGACCCTAAAACATCAAAATATATGTAAAACTTGATGCAAGTGTAATGGACTAATATAACTTGGAAACAATTCTCTAACCCATGGGTAAATAATGGAAATATTGAGCTTGATGGCAATGATTTTTTGTTATTATTATTATTATTATTATTATTATTATTATTATTATTATTATTATTATTATTATTATTATTATTATTGTTATTGTTATTGTTATTATTATTGTTATTATTATTATTGTTATTATTATTATTATTATTATTATTATTATTATTATTATTATTATTATTATTATTATTATTATTATTATTACTTGTGAGGTGTGGCTGTGAAGTTGTTTAAATTTACTAGTAGTATTATTATTATTATTTACGTATTTATGTCCAGACTTTATTTGGTATAAATCACGATCATATTATTTGTGAGGTTATGTCATGAAACATCTGGTATATGTATATTAATATGAGTTTATTTAATGTAAGAACATGTAATTAATAGTATATAATTTATTATTACTGTTGTAACCAAGGTTGAGATTTACAAAACACAACTTTATTATTCGCTTCAAATGCAAAATACACTATTTACACAAATAAAACTGAAATTTAACTTGAAGCAAAATGAATTAGGAATCTTGAGAAAGAGTCTATCTTTTGTACACTATATACAAGTTTGCAGTATTTACATCCACTACTATCTCGAAAAGATAGTCCTTGTGATATGAAAAGTCGATAGTCGAAAACTATCAGAAGTGCTGACATAAATGTTTTGGAAAGTCATTCCTTGCTGAGTTCATAAAAGCAAGTTCAATGTTGGAAGAATTCTTACTTGGCGAAACCAAGGGAGCTTGCATTAATCAGGGAAATATAACGTATGTAATAGTACGACTGGATATGGGCAGCGGAATGGGAAAGAGGAGCGGTGACCAGAGGTGAGACCTCGTACTGCCAGAAATTCAGTCCACCTGGCCGAAGCACATTTTCAAGAGGAGTAGCCTCCGTGCTCGACGTAGGGTGTATTCTGGAGCTGGACACCGGGGCAAGTGGGCATCTGGACAGGCTGGGAGTTCCTCTTTATAGTACACACACGACTGTTCAGGCACGCGCACTGAGGGCTGCGCGTCGAGGCTAGAAGAATGACACTTGGCGCGCGTGTAGCTGGCTGGCGGAGCGAGAAGGGAGCGCCGGACATACAACAATTACCTGTATAGATGATGTATAAATCCAATTCAATATTGTGTGACACACTGTAATGTCCAGAACAATGTATCTTTGACACTAGAAAGTTGCAGAAAATTCCATCATTGTAAATAGGTTATTGGAGATTCTCAAAATTATGAGAACCTTTGTGTCATATTCTTCTAGAAGCCTGGCCAGGCAACAAATATAAAGAGGCAATCTTGGGAATAGAGTTGAGTTGTTTTAATGAGACTTGTGTGGAAGTTGTGTTAGTCGAGTGTTTGTAGTCAAGTATGTGAATTTGTTACGTTGGAAGTTGGTTGACATGCATGCAAGTGCTGCAATGTGCAATCTTCTTCTACTTCTTCGTAGAAGTGTTTTGTTTCAAGATGGAAGTTTATTAGTGCAAGTGAACATGTGTAAATAACTTGTAAATAAAACAGTGTACACAGTTGACAGCATTTTGTGTGCGTCTTTGTGAATACATCAAATTTCTGGGGGCATGAAAAACCTAAGGCAGTGAGTTTTCACGATGAAATTTTGAAAGATCTATATTGCCGTATAGATTCTGTGTTGTATGTAATGATACTTAGTTCATCTATATGAAATGATTAACACCATTTTTTTAAATTGCAGGATGTCTGTAAAATTACTTGATAACTAAACACATGTTTATATTTCAATCTTCCCTTTCGTACAGCAGTGGATAATTGCAGTAATTTGTTATTCCTTCTTTCGCAGTATCAGCCGCCTGATTTATCACATGTTTATCTGTCATACTCCTCTGACCGTGTATCAAACTCTGTACGACCATCTCGTCAATCCAGTGGCACTTCAAGGGGCAAGTCAGCACATCCTTCTAGTGCCAGGCCCAGCTCTTATCGACACATGGGTGGCTCTTCTACTTAAGACAACAGTGCTTTTAAAAAGGACTGTAAGTATTATGATTACCATGATTTGACATACTATAATTTTATCCCTATAAGTTCTTTAATGTACTGGAAGACAATGATTGTTACATTTTTAAACACCCTCACATGCCATTGACCTCTGCAAGGATGGAACCTGCATACTTTGGAACAGAGATGACGCGCTCATTGACTATGCCACTGAGATCAGTAATAGGGACAATAGGAAAGAAATGTACCATATTTCTACAAATCCAAGATGATTCTGAATGCAAGACGGCACCCACTTTTTCCTTTAAAAGAATGAGGCTTAAAAAGTGCTTTGTGAAATCATATGAATACCTTTCTTGTACATTACGCATTTTAGACTATTTTTGTCTTCATGCCGATATTGAACATTGGTTCTAGTTGTTCTCTACTTTCTTGCGACAGCACAATTGAAGTACGCCGCCGAACAACACTGTATGGCACATTTTCAATTTTTGCAGTAGAGGCGGAAAACATAAAGTAAGTAATAATTTAGTCGTTATATCAAGGAAACAGGTACGTTACATCATCACAATACATATTAACTCGTAATCAGCTGTCTGTAACCGAGCATTTCACATTCAAAGTAGTTTTAAAGGGAATATCAGTTGAACAGTAATGTATGTTACTTATTGGAACAATGCTGTATGTTATTTATTGATGAACTTGCTAATAAGATATGGATATATAATCTTACAAATATATAGAAAGCAAAGAAAACGCTCAAACTAACACGGATATAACACTTTAAGGTAATGTAGCATGCAAGTGCCATAATTCCTTATGCTAGCACACACACTAATAAAAATCAAATTTTCAAGCACATCACTTCAAAACTAATACAGTATTACCCAGCATTTACATTCCCGGCTGACGTTTTCCCGTCTTTTACAACATTTTTTGTTGTTGGTCCCCTGAGATTTCCTATCCTCACAATGTATTAAAATTCTCAAATTTACATTTGCAACATTTTATGCTGTTCGAGAGAAAACAATTTGAGGTAAAATGGTGTTGCTATGAACCTAAAATGCTTTGAGTAACCATGGCATGGCAGCCATATAAAACAACCGTGTTCTATAATAACTCTTAGAACTCTCAGTATTAAACTTCTGCTTAACCAACGCAGCGCATTCTTTGATATCAGGTGTTTTCCACAACGTCCTAAACCTTCTTTTCAAATCCAACAACGAGTTGAATTAACTCTCTAAATCTCACATACACACAAACTTTCCACCATAATCCTATGACTTTTGAATGCAAGTAAACACCCAATAGAAATCAAAAACATGTATAATACCGCACATACAGGATATGGGTAATGGCAAAATGCAGAGCCCAACAAAACTGCAAAGAAGAAGAAGAAGAAGAAGAAGAAGAAGGCTATATCAGGTGTTTGCTTTATTGCTAAGTACAATATAAGTCACAAGAAGGAGACGTTATCAAGTGATTCAGTGTTTGTCTTGCCAGAGTTTGTTATTTCACGGTTATTGTTTTACACTTGCGTTTGTTGGGAGTTGTTAAAGTTATTGTCGCTGATTCATTATATTTATTTTTGTTATTTGTTGCATTTTTTGTTCTTGTTGTGCGAGTCGAACGGTCAAAGTGAATTTCCGCGATCTTCTTTTCTCGTCGTGTGTATTTGTTCATCCTTCTTTGTTATTGCTTTATTGTTTTCCTGCTAATAATGAGGAAAAAAGAAAAGAAAAACTTTCACTATGGATGAGAAGGTTTGAATATTAGAAAAGGTTGATTCGTACCGCGAAACATGTGTTTCATTGGCACGCGAATTGCGGCTTCCTGTATCCACGCTGAATACAGTTGTGAAAAACAGAGGAAGCATTACATCACGTTCTTCAGAATGCAGACCAAACTCAAAGAAAAGGATGTATGCGTCATACTGCAAATACAAGAAAATGGAAAAAATTGTTAAAAGTTGATTTGAAACTTCAAAGGCTGCAGGCATTCCAATTGATGGTGTGCTCTTAAGGGAAAAGGTGCTTAAAGTGGCAAACATTTTTGGCATTGAAAATTTCAGCGCATCCAGTGGCTGGATCGACCGATTTAGGAAAAAGTATAACCTAACCTATAAAACTGTTTGAGGAGAATCTAATGCAGTTAGTGATGAAACTGTGGAAAAATGGATCGATAGAAGATTGTAGGAGCTGACCAAGGATTATGAACCCAGGAACATTTTTAACGTAGCTGATTGCTGTATTATTATTATTATTATTATTATTATTATTATTATTATTATTATTATTATTATTATTTAAAGAGCTTCCTCAGAATCTGTAATGAAATAAAATGGGGGGATTGCTTTTTGTATTAGCGTGTATTAAATCTGCACAAGGAAACCTAGTATTTAAAAGAATAGAGTGGTGGAGGAGCGACAGCTGATGCAGCTTTCCGTCTTGTGAAATGATGTGTGTGTTCTGCAAGGCTGTGGAGAGGAGGCGTGTCGCTTACGGTCACGGTTTCAGTGGCTTCAGAAGAGGGGGTAGAGGAAATAGATATTCAGGAGGATGGAGGTTCGATCAGAGTCTTTCTTTTGTAGTCTGTATTATTTTTTATGCCTAATGCTTCCAAACATGCTAATATTCCTTCGTATAAAGGGTTCCCATTATCAGTTATATCATTAAGGTTATTATCCTGGTTAGTTTGTTGATCTAAATAAATACATTTTTTTTTAAGTTTATTTAGTAGACTGCCTTTATTTGTTTTACATAAAATTGTCAGATCTTGCTCTATAGTAGTAAACTGATGACCAGTTGCACACATATGTTGGCCCATTGAGGGAAATTTGTTGTGCCTCTCAGTGCTGAGAAAGGACGGATGAAAGTGTGGAACCTGGCACAAATAAGTGGAAGCAATGGCAGGACTCAGCTAAGGGCCCCATGATCGCCAACCAGTGCTCCAAATTTAAGAGCCCATGGGGCCATTTTAGTCGCCCCTTACGACAGGGAGGGGACACCATGGATGTTATTCTGCCGCCCCCACTCACAGGGAGGTGGTGAGGTTGGGATTCTTTAATATGGATGAAATGTATCACATACATAAATTTGTCTTTAAACTGCAAAATGTTTAAATGGGTAAATGCTATATAAATAAAATCTAACTACTGAAGGACGACTCCCATATTCAACTAATGCAACAATGGCTTTTCAATTTTTCATACTGTAAGTTCGATTTTATTATGTAGAGCATCTGCATGTTATTACCACTTTATCAAGTCTAACATAGAAAGGTAGAGCTTAACGAACGACTTTGAATACCAGAAACATTTAAATCCACTCTACAGTTGTAACTTTTTTGATGATAATAATAAATAATAATAATAATAAAATCATGAATAAAAATATATAAATAAAATTACTCAAAAACTTAATAAAATTAATAAGCATAATTAACTGAAATGTCCGTAGTATGGGCGCCAGAGTTCACCAGAATGGATCCCTCGAATTTAGATAAGAGCATGGTAAACTTTATATCCCAGGGCGTGTACATAATGCTGCGTACTGGTACATCTGCTGCAGGCCTTACCTAACCTCCTGAAAACGACTAATTAGGTAGGAACTGCACCTAGGTTCATCAATAACACTGATTCTAAAATAGCTAACTATATTCTTAACAAATTCCGTGCATGAGCACCTCATCAACATACAACATTATACATATAAAATATTGCTGGAAGACTCCATATTTACAACAACAACAACAACAATAATGAAAATCGTGGGGAAAACGAAAGCGAGAACTAAGTTACCATTTGTAAATAGTCCGATGAACAATGTACATGTATGAAGATAAATACCATTCACTGTCTCTATATCAATTCGACTTACCGATTCTCATAATCGGCAGTTATCACATCACACAGATACTGTACCTTGTACTACTGTGTTCACATATTTTAACACTTGTTATAAAGATATATACACACGTCTGTCGATCCTCAACATAAATTATTGAAAGTCTGAGATAGCTTTCACCAACATATAATGCTAGGCCGCCACAAGTGCTACAATACTTAATGCGCAAGCACTCTCCACAATCAGCCACTTTCCACAAACATAACTAGACTACGCTCCACGAACGTTTGAAGTCCAGTCCATTGCTGCCGTGTCACTCCAGTACCGTGTATCAGCACCACTTCCTTCCCGTACAGTGCGTCAGTTGTAGTTGTCTTCCTTCTCGTTCCTTTACAATCACCTCTACAATACAATGTTTCTTACAATGTCCCATACAATCTCTCAGGTTGCCGCCGTATCATCAACCTTTATAGACATCAACATCCCCCTCCTCTCAGATGAGACGTCTTGATTGGTGCTTGCCCACCAATCATGAGTGAACCTCTTGTCAAGACCAAGCCCTGAACTACTTCTTCCTCCCAAGACAATAACAAACTCTCGGGAGTTTTACATGAATCATCAAATTTCCCTGGTACAACAACAAGCTCATCTCATCAGACTGGGATATATACATGACTCATACGAACTTTCCGACGACCGCAACAAATACTGGGGTAGCCACATGACTCATTCAAATTACCAGAGTTATTAAAGCAATGTTTTCCCACTCGTGCAAAACAAATTACTCATACCTACATATGTGGATATCTTCCAGCTTACCAATATAAATGGCAAAACATATAAATGAAATACTAATAATAATAATAATAATAATAATAATAAATCGAATACTGACAATAATATCTCTAACTTCTACATATAATTCGGGGGTGTGATATATGTACTATCACACAGTTAAGTACAACTTAGTTGTTCTTTTTAGACAAATAAGTTGCCAACTATGAATACCAGTCTTACTTGTTTCTATAACTGTTTTGTTTTATTGTCAGACTTCAGTTTGCAGCCAGCCATGTAACATGATTGGTTTAGTGCTCATCTCTTGTAGTCAAGATTGCAATATTCTTGCACATTTGTTTGACATTTAAAAGTGTACATATGAGAGAACCTTGTCCAGAGATTTGTTTACATATAAGAAAAACTTCATTTCAAAGCAGGGCTAACTTTAGTTAAAGGAACTTTGCAAATACATGCAGTGGAAATGAAATTTCAAAGGTGTTGTGTAGGTTTAACAAAAATGGACAAAGTAAGAAATGAGAGAGTTTGGGTAATGGTGAGGTACCCCTACAGGAAAAGATAGAAAAA
Source organism: Anabrus simplex (assembly GCF_040414725.1). Lineage (NCBI taxonomy): Eukaryota > Metazoa > Arthropoda > Insecta > Orthoptera > Tettigoniidae > Anabrus > Anabrus simplex. Next base: position 158,904,269 of record NC_090267.1, read on the forward strand.
TCAAGGCTGCAGTGGTATGGACATGTTAACAGAATTGGAGAAGAGAGGATACCAAGAAAGATGTTAGAAATGTAGTTGAAGGGAAGGAGACCTAGAGGAAAACCGACGGACAGATGGCTGAAAGGTGTAAAGAAGAGAATCGAGGCAAGAGGAGGGAACTGGATGACTGATAGAAGTAGTGGATGGAGAGAAAACAATGGAAAGGATTATGGTCCAAGCAGACCCAGCCTGTGGTTGGAAACTGCTCCAGATGATGATGATGATGATATTGAGAATGATATTAATTCAATTTTTAAAATTCCATTGATTCTTGAAATGTTTGTCTTGAAAGCAATTTAAATGTTTCTAAATTTGAGATAATTCGGCTTGAAAAGTAATGGGAAAACAATAAGACTTTTTTTAAATATTGAGAAGGATGTGACCAAATACCATGTAAATATATTTGGGAAAGCCTGAGGCAGAGAGAAGTGCCAGAAGATATTACCTGTGTCAGATATCTCTACCAAGAAACCAAGAGCTGTTTTCAAGTCCAAGCAGGTAAATCAGAATGGTTTGCAACCAAGAGTGGAGTCAACAGGTTAGTTGTTTATCCCTACTGCTCTTCATTGCTTTCATGGATGAAATAATGAAGACTATTAAAAAGGAAGATATGACATTCTGTAGGGTGAGACTGAAGCTGAACTGGAGGCTGAAGGTAGATCTCTGGAAGAGGGAGTTTGATAAGATGGGGCAGAACATCAGCATAAATAAGATAGTTGATTTGGTTATGAGGAGAAAACCTGGAAAGATTAATTTTTAAATTGGTACTTTGACATCATCAACAGTTTCAAATACCATAACTTTGGCAGCTATGTTTCTTCTAACACGATCATCAAACATGAAATCCACAATAGAATACAAGCTTTGTCACAGTTCACCTCCTGTGGGATGGTTCATTTCTCTGGCTCTTTTCTCTGTCACATCAGACTTCACCCACGGACTTGAAGCAGCTACCATGAGAGTACCAGACGAGCAGAGTCCAATCAACTGAAATGGAGTTCCTATAATCATGTTTACAGAAAACCAGAAGAGAGAAAATATGGCACAAGGAAATTTGCCAACAGCTTTGATGGGAAGGAGTTTGTTGGACATATTAGAAATTGGCAGACTGAAGTGATACGCTCATATGAAGAGAATGGTAAGACCCGAAGAAAGTATTTTGTTCAGAATTACCCAAGTAAATGACCATGAGGAAGACTTAGAGATGTAAGTTAAGAGAAAGATCATAAATGTAATTGAAACATAGTAATTTATAAGGTGTTTATTGGTAAACACTATAAGACCTTAAATATAATTGCATATATTGTACCAGGAAAAGTTATTGGGCACAAGAGCATGGAAAGGATCTGAGGTAGTGTATGGTCTTCCTGGAGCAGGTACAGAGAAGGAAGCTTCGCAGGGCGAATAATAGATGGTATTAAAATTTTTCTGATAAATTTATTCATGATTTGAAGAAAATCACCCTGCTTCTATTATTCATTCAAATACTAAAGATTGTTCAGATTTAAATCAAATTGCAGAATTTTAAATGCTGTTAAGATTGAACAAAATATAATCTTTGTTGCATATATCCACTTGATGTTTGTAAAATGTGTAGAATGAATTATTGTTCTCAAGAACTTCAGTTAAATACACCCTAAAGTCCAATGAAAGTTTCACTCATGGATTCAAATTAAATAAAATTCAAAATAAACACTTTGTTCTTAAACCTTAAGTTTAAATTACTTCGTCAACTAACTAAGATCTCAAAGTTCAAATTAAATATTAAATCTTTCAAATCACTTCTGTGCAATCCTAAAGTCTGTCTAAGTCGTTATAGATTAAGTATGATTTCAAATTGCACTTGCTTCAAAAATCCTAGTCTTTTTAAATAGATCAAGCATGATTTTAAATTATACACTTGATGAAGAAAATCCTAAAGTCCAATTAAGTTGTAATAGATAGGCCTACAGTTCTGTTAAGTTACTTCCTACAATTCCAATAGGTAGTAGAATTGAAATTCACATGACCAAAATATTTTTATGGATTAGGCACTTGACTAACGTAGCACTAGAGTATTGTGGTTGACAGAGTGCCTTGTTAATAAGTCAGTTAATGGTTTAGTGCAATAAACATGAGATTATTCACCCAAAAAAGATTGTAATATGCACTTACATCACCTGAAATTAGCAACAGGAATGGTTGAAATGCGACCCCGCAGATCGGCGGCTGGAGCTCCCACGGTGATCAGCCTGAGGTCGAACTCAGCACCATCAGCGGCGCACCACGTTTCATCCCTCGGTGTTACCACGTATCATCTCTCGATGTCACCACGCACCTCCAACGATGTGGCCTGTCCCACATTGGATTCTTTGTTTAAAGTAATATGAGGTTTCGACACTTTACCAAGATTTCCAGTGTTTGTCAGAGAGAAAATGGACACACAGGAAAGTTCAGTTGGCACGATCATACAAGACGTAGCACTGTCAATTAAGAGTGATTAGTGTGGCACTTTACACTTATATGAGTTTGAAAGCATAGTTCATACTTCCACTTTATAATGCAGCAGTTAACATGTCACTCAAAATAATACAGTCTTTTAGCACAGTCTGAAATACAAGTCAGGTCTTTGTGGAAAATATATACGATAAAAACGAAATCACTTCTTAAGTTACGAAGTTAAATGCACAGTTTCTAAATGCACAGTTCGTATAGCATGGAATTGAACACTGGGCACAGTTTAGAATATTCAAAAACACGCAAGTTCAGAATGAATATTAAGGTCACAGTCGATAGAAAATCATGCATAAATTCAATTCACACGATGTCTGCGACAGTCTCTAAACTTCTAGAATTCACTTAAGTAGATTTTCTGTGTGAATTAGCCTAACAAGAGTCCACATTTCCTATTACCGACATAAAATGTCCTTAAGGTTCAGTCTCTTTTCTAATGACACTGTTCAAACATTCACACGACATTCAAATCTCACTTGTTCCGAGACCATACAGCCAACCAGTTCATACCACAAAAATCGAGAACATTCTTCACCATATATCCTTCAATAGTTAATATATATTCAAAACTACAACCAACAACAAGTAAGAATGTTCCCATTCAACTATCAGTATACGAGCTAACAAAGATCTATACGGCAGCATTCAATTATGAACTCTTTATCACTCCTTCAACAAAATTATGGAGACCGCGAACCCACTTCGTAAATAACAAGATTAATGGATTAGTGGGTCCAACTTTATAATCTACAAGAAAGTTTGTGTCATCTTAAGTGGCTACTAAGGTCCATTAACCTTCTCTTCAACATGTAAATCAAGTTGCTTCCAGCCGAATTTCACTCGAACTTTGATACGGCAACTTTAGTCATAGACCTTCTTGTTATTATGTGGTCAAGGCCTAGTTTGTCTATTTTATAAAATTATTTTAAAATTATTAGTGTAATATCATACCAACTTCAACCTTTTCTTTGCAAACATTTTAAATGAAGTTTCAATTGTAAATTATTATTTAAGAAATAACAATTTCTCACATTGTATAATACTCATTCCAATCATATATTCTCATTTTTATATTTTTTACCATGACAATCAAGATCCTGATTTTTATCTTTGAGTATGAGTGTAAAAAGGCTGATGCCCTTTTAAAGGGCGAAACATGTCCCTTCAAATTTTAGTCTAATAGGATGTAAGTCCTAACCTTGGAAATCCAATTGTATTGAATAAGTTGATCCTAATAAATTTTGATAATATCTTAAACTGATGTACATTTCAATACGGACCAAATATGAAATTTGTAACTTGTAATCTTCCAATGTTCTTATCACAGTACGTGATAGTGACAGAGTTCAAATACACGTTGAAACTAGTTAAGTCAACAATGCGCTGTAAACCGACAAGTCTAGCACTTGTATTAAATTCAACCTGAATACACCTTCAAAATCACAAGTTCACAACTTGGTAGGAAAATTCATAACACATTGCGGACTGGGTGCCCTTCACCCCATACACAACCCTGTTCCCGGCCACTTTCTAACTATCTCTAAGCTGGAGTGCATGCATTCAATAAACTGTCAGAACTTCGCTCGCTTTTGAAGGACTACTGTGTATTTTTCTAGTGACCTTCCTAAATATTTGTTGAAATGCAGAGTATTTCTTGAAATCTATTTTGGCTCATAGTTTTCGGAAATATGGGTTTTTTTCTTAGGGGATTGGTTGGCCAGTAATCTTTCAGACATGATTTCTTCACCTGCCCTATCAATATACACAGAGCAATATTTTTTTAATTTTCCTGCTAGTGACATTAGTCCACTTTAGTGTTTTTGGGGATACGTTATGAGAATGTGAAATCTAATCATAGTATAAGTTTGTCTGTTCAGCTACATACTGAAAAAATTCCTCACCAAACATAAGTCCTGCTACTTATCCTATGTTTCCAGATTCATTAGGCCATACCTTTATACCAGGAGCACCTTCAAAATCCTCTAGCCTAGGTTCACTGTTGTCCATAAACCAATTGTTAGGAAACACTACATTATTTACAATATTTAGAATATTTACACCCGTAACACAATTAGCAGACTCGTTGTGCACTACATGAGTTCCACGCCTTGAAGATAAGACTATATCCTCATCATCACTTGAAACATTTCCGTTAGAAGATATTTCATCATCGAACTCTAAATATTCAGCATCACTTAGATATTCGGAGCGTGTATCAGCATATAATTCGCGAATAATTTCATCTTTGCCTAAACACGTGCGATCCCTGGGCACTGCCTTCTTGCATGGCTCTTCGAACTTTGTGAACATGTTGTCAAGAAATGCAAAGAAAATCTATGATATGAAGAATACTCGAAAAGAAATGCGACTATCGATTGTGTAGAACCATACATAACATAGATTGTGTAGAACCATACATAACAGAGTTCTGTTACCCTTGACCTCCAAATAGTTTCCGTATATCTCAAAAGGTAGCGCTAAAGTTCAGTCTGCTGGATCTGCTGCTAACACGAGATAACTCGGGACCGGTCCGCAATGCTCGGCTAGGCAAACACGAGTTTTCTTGGGACCGGTCCACATTGTGTTAAGTCTTATGACACTAAGCTCAATTTTGAAGTGCTTTAAAATATTTCACACGTTCACGATGTGGTAGAAATTTCTAAGTATCGCGGTCTCGTACAACGAAATTCTAAGTATTATGGCACAATTCACTTTAACTTCGCGTAACGCGATGCAGCAGCATAATCTTCTCCCATGGTTGAGTTGCGGATTTCAACTGAGTACTATACCTGTCAAGTCGTTGACCTTATATACCCCACTGTGGGCTGGCTCACTGCGCCAAGTGACAGACAAGTGGCTTCGTACGACAAACTTCTACTTTTAATATCTTCAAAGTTACTGGATGGATTAACCCCAAATTTCGGCTATTATTTCAAAATATGGGCTTCACGCTGGTGTAGCTTTCATTTCTGTATCTTGAGCCGTTCAAAAGTTACGACAACATGTGGCAGTTACGTCACTCGGCCTGTTCCCCTCTCGCGCTGTCTCTCTCACTCCTGCAGCAAGCAGTGGAGTCCAGAACTTTCGTTGTACAGCTGTTTCAGACACTAAAGCTGAGCAGCTCTTTAATAAATAATGACTTAGAAAAATGATGTACCAGGCCATATACCTTCCTGGTACAATATGTAATTTATAAGATGTAAATGTGTTGTTATTGGTGAACACTGTAAGACAATATGACCCGTGTCGCTGTTATCTCATAACAGCTGATTGTTTATTTCAGGTCATGCTTGCATTAATGGAAGTGTGCCTACAGTTTCAAGTAGGAGTCAGTGGTATAAACAGTAAGCTTTCCATTTAAGTAAGTATAATATTTTGAGTATAATATACAATTATTAGAGAGAGAAAAATGAATTCTGGCCCTGTGCATGAATCTCTTGAAATGTATTTATTTATTACTATTGAACATGTGATGCAAACTAAGTAAGTCTAGTCATCTGCAGCTGTATTTATAGCTCATGTTGTTCCTATTTTTATATATTTTGTTAAATTTTATATGTATTATTTTATTGTTTTCTTTTCGTTATTCACTTACAACACCTTATATCTGTTTGTTATGCCTTGTTTGTAGATGTACATAGAAACCAGTCGGAAGTTAACTTGGTATATACTTGCTTTGTTGTGTAGCCTTGGACCTTTCCGTATTTATTGCTGTGGTTAAATTGGGTCACATCAGAATTTGCATTATTACAATGGACTTATAAGTTACTTATAAAATTGGTTTTATTTTTCTGTTGTGTGTAGTTCAAAATGGAAGCTTTATGATTCAGTGTGGTTTAGTTATAGACTTCTCTGATCTGATCCAGTCTGGACCAATTGCAACCACTTCCAGATTAATCGCTGTTTTGTCAGTAAATTTTGTAATTACCAAAGATGAAATTTTCTAGGATTGTAATAGGAGATAGTCAGTTGCACTAAGAATCCCCACACAGTAAGATAACTATTTGCAAGAATATGAATATTTATGGTGGACTGTATGAATATGGCAGAAAAAAATTCTAAAACAGAAATTATGGAAATGGATATATAAAAAATATGATAAAATGATTGAAGCAATTCTTTCACCTACTGAAATAATGCTACAACTATACAAATAGAAACGTCATGTAAATTATTTCCGTCTAGGCCTACAGTGCAACATAGAAGACTGCATAATTTTGAAATAAGGTTGAATGTTAAGGGATTTATGCTATGAATACCTTTTCTTGTTGTTTTGATGTAGCATAATGGGAAGAATGCCTGAGTCATGTTCACAGCCATAACAAAATGAATTTAGTACTGTGTGAATAATTTTTGTCATTGAACCAACCCTGTGTTTTAATGTAGCATAATGGAAAGTATAATTCCCAAGTCATGTCTATGGCTATAAACATAAATTTACCTTGGTTAAATTTAAAATTTTGATACACAAAACACTTCATATTAATCTCTCTTACCTCCATTGACAAACATACATAACCACTGCTTGCTGTGTAGATTATTGCTGTGGTTAAATTCGGTCAGACCAGAATTTGCATGCTACATTGGGCTTTTAAGTTTCTGGTATTTATAACATTAAAATTGGTTTTGTTATCTTTAGTATATAGTTTGAAGTGGAAGCTATATGAAGTCAAAAGGTTTTTTAACCATAGTTTTAAAAAATTTAAGATAAAATGTTGTATAAAATGGACATTTACTGGTATTGTTTGTGAAAATCCTGTATAAACATACTTAGATCTTTAAAGCACAATGCTCTGCTGGTGCAGAGTAGCTTTCTATCTTGTTTTCACCAATCATCTCTTAGCATGAATCCCATGTGGAAATTCTTACTGCAGCTGATCTCTTAGTAGTTATAATAAATGTAGATGCATATATAGTAATCACTCTCCATCAGACATGAAAAACTATTCATTGTTTTTTTTAAACAGTTAACTTTCTGTATTGAAATCAGGTGAATGAAATAAGTAAAAAGAGAGAAAACAAGAATGTATTTTTTATTCACTATGGATAGAAATATTTTAATGCTCAGGAATGAAAATTTTGTACATATTTATTACACTGTTCTATATAATTTTTGTGTTATCTTTTAAAGGGTATTGTGCATTAATATTGTTAAGTCATTGCTTTAAAAACAATGTGCCATGTATTATATGCCATAGATGTTTCTCTTAACTCTACGATCCTTAACTCTACGTGTGGCCATAATAAGTTAAGCACAAAACAATTGATGTTATGGAAGATTGAAAAAGACAGGGTAATATGTTATGTTGTTGCAAACTGTATATTATGGAAAGAATGAAGTGTAGAGCTGATGCCTTAAGATGTAAACTCTTTGCATTTGTTCTCATCTACAGCCATCAACAAGAAATCTCTTTCATTTAGTTAAGGACAATATTTCATAATTGGTGGACCTCAAAGGCAAGTGACACAAACTCTTGTACACAACCATATTTTTAAATAATTGCCCTTGGTTGTCAATCTAGTGTTTCCAGTTTCTTACTTTATGTATGGTTGTACTAAATTTTATGATAATACCATTTTTAAGTTAAGAACTCATACTTGTATTGATTGGAAAGAGTTTATTTTTAAATACCATAAAAATAAAATAAATCAAAAATATTTATTTAATTGATAAAAGAATGTAACACATAATATTTTATAAAATGCTTAACATTTATTTATGTTTGTTTTAAATTTTAAATGTTCTGTGGAAGCAAAACTGGTGGAATCTTTCAATGTGTGTTATATTTTTATACAGGAATCATTTCACTTTGCTATTCAGAACCCAGATTTTTTTTTTTTTTTTTTTTTTTTTGCATGTAACTGTTGTGATAACTTTGTAATGATGAACCTATTTGTTGCTTTTGTTTTGTTTAATATCATATATCATACTAGCAATATTTAATGTAATTTCCATGAAAATATTACTGAAATGAGAGTGACATCAGAATTCATAGCTCCCACAGAAAATCTATTCTACTTGTCCTTTATTCAGCTGAAATTGTGTGGATCAGTGGTAGTGTGTCAGCCTCCAAATCCCAGGATCACAGGTTCAAACCCTAAAGATGGAAAACAGATCCTTTCAACATTCCATGTCATATGATATCAACAAATAAAAGATCTCTAGTGACACATTTGGTGTTCACGTGACGAAATTTAATAAAATTCTGCAATAGGTCACCCAGTAGAGTTCTGGTTTGTCTGCCAAGTGATAAAGTAAAACATATGTCAAAATTGACATACAGGTAGCCTAAATGGCTCAGATCAAAATGCCTGCACATGGTAGCTGAGGCCGTATTATTATTATTATTATTATTATTATTATTATTATTATTATTATTATTATTATTATTATTATTATTATTATTATATTTTGACGAGTGTCAACATTTCGTCTGTTCTACTGCGAGCCTTTCCAAGACAGCAGCAGCACAACTACAATATCATTTCCCCAAAAAGAGGAGCTATGCAGTAAACACGTGTCTCCACATATATACTTCCAAGGTCAATTCCATTTGTCCTCTGGACTACACTGTCCTAACAAGGTCTCATGATGGCGATTCTTGTTTTGAAAGAAAGTACAACAGGGCAACAATCCTCAAGAGATCTTCTGTAGAGGTAGATGAAACATCAATACTTGTCTAATCATGTCCACAGCCATATAGCGCAAAAGAAAACAACTTTCCAATCCTGTTTCCCATTGTTCATAAATTATTACATCACCCTCTGATCTGCTTTTCAAATCACTTATCAAACGTAACATTAGTTGTGCAATTCTTCTGGTAGAGCATATGTTAATTTTAATGGCATTGCATTACATTTTCAAACTGAATGTAATGGTTGCATGTCATAGCTTGATTGTTGCTGAACCAGAAAACGTAAGTGCATTGACTCGAGAGTAGCAAATCTGAAGAATTATTTAGTGCGAGTGTATGAATTATTTCCTTAGGCATGACCTATCATATCATATTTTCCAGTATAGTGCTGTAAAGGAGTAATCATCATGTATAACAAGTTGTACAAGCATGAAAAATCCATTTAAATTAATTTTATTGAATAACATTTTGTTAAACCTTAAAGGGAAAATGGACTGCAAAATCTTGTGTAATTTTTCAGTTTTTCCAAAGTTAAAACTTTTATATTAATAACCAGGTATATTGTGTTAGATTGCTGTTGTAACTGTTCATTGGCTGAGTTGTGACGCTTCCCTTTCTCTACACCAGTGGTCAAAAAAAAGTGGTCTTGTGAGACATTACTGCATACCCCTCCTTGCTCTGCCCTTGCTTTAGCTTAGAAAATTGTATTTTATATTATCAAATATACAGTATTACCCCGCATTTACATTCCCGGCTTTTACGTTTTCCCATCTCTTACAACAATTCTTGTTGGTCGCCTGAGATTTCCTATGCTTATAATGTATTAAAATTCTCAAATTTACGTTTGCAACATTTTATCCTTCCTCGACAGGCCGTTCGAGAGGAAAAAATTTGAGGCAAAATGGCTTCACAACTAGCTAAAATGCTTTGAGTAACTATGGTATGACGACCAAATCAAACAACCATGGTCTATAATAACTCTTAGAACTCTCAGTATTGAACTTCCGCTTAACCAACGCAGTGCATTCTTTGATATCAGGTGTTTTCCACAACGTCCTAAACCTTATATTCAAATCTGATGAGTTGAATTAACTCTCTAAATCTCACATACACACAAATTTTCCACCATAATCCTATGACTATTGAATGCAAGTAAACACCCAACAGAAATCAAAAGTCATGTATAATACCGCACATACAGTATCTGGGTAATGGCAAAATGCAGAGCCCAACAAAACCACAAAGGAGGAGGAGGAGGAGGAGGAATCAGAATCAGGTGTTTGCTTTATTGCTTAGTACCGTATAAGCCACAAGAAGGAGACGTTATCAAGTGATTCAGTGTTTGTCTTGCCAGAGTTCGTTATTTTACGGTTATTGTTTTACACTTGTGTTTGTTGTTGGAGTTGTTAAAGTGATTGTCGCTGATTCATCACATTTATTTTTGTTATTTGTTACCTTTTTTTTTTCTTGTTATGCGAGTCGAGCGGTCAAAGTGAATTGCCGCGATCTTCCTTTCCCGCCGTGTGTTTGTTAATCCTTCTTTGTTATTGCCTTTTTGTTTTCCTGCTAATAATGGAAAAAAAAAAGTAGGAAAGAAAAACTTTCGCTATGGATGAGAAAGTTCAAATATTAGAAAAGGTTGATTTGTACTGCGGAACATGTGTTTCATTGGCACGCGAATTGCAGCTTCCTGTATCCATGCTGAATACAATTGTGGAAAACAAAGGAAGCATTACATCAAGTGCTTCAGAATGCGGACCAAACTCCAAGAAAAGGAAGTATGCGTCATACTGCAAATACAAGAAAATGGAAAAAATTGTAAAAAGTTGGTTTGAAACTTCAAGAGCCGCAGGCATTCCAATTGATGGTGTGCTCGTAAGGGAAAAGACGCTTATGGTGGCAAACATTCTTGACATTGAAAATTTCAGCACGTCCAATGGCTGGATCGACCAATTTAGGAAAAGGTATAACCTAACCTATAAAACTGTTTGTGGGGAATCTAATGCAGACCTATCTGTGTCGGTGCGACATAAAGCCACTAGCAAAACAAAGAAAAATGCAGTTAGTGATGAAACTGTAGAAGAATGGAACGATAGAAGATTGCAGGAGCTGACTAAGGATTACAAACCCAGGAACATTTTTTACCTAGATGAAACTGGACTGTTTTTCAGTGTGTTGCCCAGCAAGACTTTAGTATTCAAAGGAGATAAATGTCATGGTGAGAAACACAGCAAGATGAGGCTCACAGTGATGTTGGGAGCCAATGCTGATGGCTCTGAGAAGCTCCACCCCTATGTGTGACCGTTCGTGGACGCCGTGGTTTGTAGATAACCATGAACTATCAAATTATTTGCCGACTAGTATTCAGAAGGTTCGCATGATACTCCACTCAGGGCATGGCCCTTCGAAGAGTATTCGGTCACATTCAGATAACGACGACTGAGCTATAGATACTGCCAATCATAAAATGTAAATTATACACTAAGGCAAAGTTTTCAAATAAATCGCAACAGAAATTGGAAGGATCACATTTTAATTTAAAAAAAATCAATTGATTGAATATGAACAACTGAAATGAACAACGTAAAATAAATCATATGCATTCATTAACATTAACTAAGGATCGAGTCCATCTTGCATTGTCCATCATAAACCGGAAACAATTATTTAACACAAATTCACAGAAACGTAGAATCTTATGGATATATCAAAGTCTATCGGGTCATATTATGTCATTCACTCGTCGTCGCAAATGTTAATTGTACCTGTCCACTCCGCCTTGCCTTTCATAGTTATCATTGTTCCTATCTGACTAACTAAATATCAGTTAACTTGAACCCCCCAACAGATTTCAGCATTTATAAATGATCACACATAGCAACACAATACACATAAATGAGTAAAATGCACGTCGTTTCCACCCATCGAGCTGTTGGCTGCACCTGAAATGAATCTTTATCTACTGGCATGAAAATATAAGTTGGTACAGTCTGGACTGCGTCGAGGTCTGCCTTCACCATCAGCTGAAATGCTACTACAGCATGAATCTACTACAAGCATCTACTACATGTACATCGATTGCAATAGGTGATTCTGATCTTAAACATAACTATCATTGAATTGCATTTTAAGACCCTAACCGTGCGCACATTCCAACATTTCGTTACTTGCAACTACGAATCTTAATTTATTAATTCATGTACTTGATGACTCTCTTCAATACCAATGCCTAACGCTGGACTAGCTTGTTCAATCATCTCACAAAATATGCGGCGGAAATTCTATTAACAACACCATTAACAACTTAACACGTCTCGAAACTCAATATAATTCGACACGCAAACCATAAAAATCAACCTAAATTATCTCGTGTCCGCCACGCTTTATGACGACCCTACGTTCGTCATCACATTGTATACCGCACAAATCATCACATCCTAACTGCACAAGCAATATTAAGGAAGAGCCTTATCAACATTATACATGAACATTACCTAATACACCTTAATGAACATCCATATCACATCATGGGAATTATACCAAGATCACGCACCAATATTTCACACACACTGTCACACTGCAACTTACCTGTAGTAAATGATATTATTTTTGTTTCACAGCGATAAATAATACGGACACAACGCAGTAAAACGTCTCATCCACGGTAATTGACGGCATACACTATTTACCCACGTATGATCAATCGCAACCCGACAAATACAACCGAAAATCTGTTAGATCGTTCAAGTTAACACACCCTTGTCACCTACGTGACATTGACAAAAGGACTAACGCTACTAAAGCATTCTAGGAAAGCAAAAGATAGACAAGTACAATAACTTATCTGGCTTCTTCATGGTAATTCCGCAGCGGTTTAATCATCATTTTTGTAATTCCGTCCATTCCGGCAGAGGCCTGAGTCCGCCAGGGCACTATATTGGTTTAGCACTTCATGTTGTTCATTTACATTCCCTGGTCAGATAGTGATTTAACATCTCCGGCCGCCACCTGAAACTTGTACAATATCATTAGGAATACAATTTCACACTAATTGTATTTTCACTATTCCAGTTTGATACTGGCCTGAGGAAACATATAATTCGAGGTTTGCAAATGATTTTGGCTATTATATAACTTATATCTGGGCTTATTCTTTATGTTTATCAATTCCAGAACCAGATCCTTAAGCTTGCTTCTATTATCTTCCTTCATACAGTAATCAGTAAGTAAAACACGAACTCCTTCCATTATTATTTACAATAATAATAAGTTGCTTTCCATAAGCAGAGAAATCCTATGCTAGCTATACATGTGTTTTTGACATTTGAGGAACTGAATAACAACTCTAACCTTCATCATAGAAGTTGCTAAAGGAAAACACACACTATTGTTCTTCTTCTTACTATGAAACACGTCAGCACGGGCCCATTAGATGATTTGCCATATGAAGTTTCATGCTAATCCATGGCCCCCTTATACAACTTCAAACTAGATATCATGTCTAGCCACATTCTTCTCAGCTGATGCTGACATTGTACTGAGCTCTTGCTTGTAAATAAAGCTGATCTTGACGTAATTCGACATGTACCACGGGGTCTTGAGTTCGATCCACCGGCTCTCATCCATTATGTCTATTCTACACTTACGAGTTGTATCGGTTCTTTTTATCAATATGCGCGTAAGCCGCATATTGACACGTTACACCTTTTTCCAAGTCATTGATACACATTTCATTTCACTTATGACTTTCAATGACCGGCCGACATATTGCTACAGGTCATTGAAAGGTCATATTCCCCCTCTACTTGGAGAAGAAATTTCGAACATGGGGAGAAATTTCTTATTATATCAGTCTTTGACTGGCTAAATCCTTCCTTTCTTAAAATATCAATACTTCCAAGCCTCATTTCCGAACAACTCGTGCTTATCACTCAGATCAAAACCCGTGTATTTATTTGCTACGTCTCATCATTCATCTTCAGAAGTATGCATTGGTATCAGCTTTATGAACATCTACTTCCTCGCTCGTGAGATCGTTTCCACTCAAGGTATCGTCTGTTATATCGTCCTCAAAAACGAGATTATTACATTATGTTGAATCCTATCCATTACCAAAAATGGATGTTCGAATGTAACTTTGCCAATCTCAACTGGAATGAACGTCTGCATCTTACAATTGGCAACCTTATCTGGAATAATCCCTCTTATCTTTATGTTGGCTACTGGCATTATGGGGACTCGTGCTCTGCGTTGGAGTTCTGTTAATAATACCTTTGAAATAATACTAATACTGGCGCCTGTATCCAACAACGAGTAAATTTTAATACCTAATATTGTGACCCATATGACCGGAAGTCCTCTTTTAATTTCAGATTCGCCCAATTGGCGGTCTTCCAACAACTCTTCGGGTTCAAATTCCCAAGATTCTATGTTTCCAATCACCCCTTCACGTTGCTCATTCAGTTGCTGCTTGAAATCTATCTTATTCTCCTTAAATTCTAATTTGGCGTTTTTTTTTTCACCCCATTCCTCTCGTGGGAGTTATCATCAAATGAGGTTGCATTAGGATTAAGCATCCGGTCTGCAGCATCTTTTCTTTGTTGCCGCTGATACTCGAGACTCGACGCACCAATGCAATCTGCGTTCATCTCTTGACTCCTTATCGCTTCTTCCCAACGTTTAGTCTCTTGTTGGCGTTTTAATTCTTCTACGTATTTCCTCTTTTCTTGGTCAACGTCTCCTTCTTGATTTTCACTTCTATATCCTATCCTTCCTTGACTTCTATTCCTCCGGTACGGCCATCTATCTCGTTGGTAACCCCAACGTGTTCCTCTTCTAAACCGTGGATATCTTCCATTACCATTCTGACATGATGTCCATCTCCGGTCGCGTTGGTTGTCTTCTGAATTATCATGTCTCTCCTGCTTCTCTCTCCTCATGCAGTAGCATTGATTATTCCCCCGACATTCATTTTCCTGTTCCACTGTCGTTGCGACGTTTACCACTGGATCTACATGCCTTATTATTCTATTTCCGACTTGCGTGTTTGTGCTGTCAAGCTGCCTCAAAATTGCCTCTGCTTGCACCGCGGACTGTACGTTCGCTGTTGTCATCAACCGTTGAACATCAGGTGGAAATTGTTTAATTATGGCTCGCACCATTTCGAGTTCTGTTGGGGGTGAGTCAAGCTCTTTCAAACGGTGGAACTGCATGGTAAAATAGTCCGAGAAACAACTCGGTCCGCTGAGAGAATATTTTTTTGAATACAGCTCCAATCTGACATTTTGTTGAACGTCAATTCCCCAAAAACGTTCTAAGAACGCGCTCTTAAATCCGGCGTAGTCTTCAAAAATGTACCTGAACGCTTTGTACCATATCAGTGGTGCTCCGTCCAAATGTCGTTCCACTGCCTTTAATTGCCTCTCCGGCATTATTTTTGCCTCGCGGAAATACTCTTCGATTTCTCGAATGAACCCTCGAGGAGTCATTCCCGACTTTATATTTCCGGTGAACTTTTTTGGTCTATCTTCGTTTGTGCGTATTACATTTATTATTTGGGTTCCGTTCGCTGTATGCGCAACACTATTCTCACTACTGTCGGTGTTATATACCGGTATTTCAAACTGATAGTCTAGCTCAGTTTTCCTTTCATTATCGACCGATGACTGTTTCTCCAAAGTCGTCAACACAAGTTTCTTGGTTGTTTCAGAATCAATCCTCATATTCTGGATGTTCTTCTGTACATTTTCCAACTCGTCACTTAATTTCTTTATCTGCTGATCCGTTTGGGTCCTGTTTCTATCTGTCTCATCAATAATGGACTGAAATTTACTATTAATGTGTTCTTTCGCCGTATCCATCTCCTCATGAACTCCTCTATTGATTTCTTCAATATTTTCAGTCACTTTCCTAAACTTATCGTCCCAACTAGTATCCGATTCGATAATTTTCCCTTGCATAATAATTACTTCTTCTTTTAATTCATTAATATCACGGTCAACTTGTGTTTGAATATCGTTCACGTTGACCTTCAATTCAGCTTGAAGTTCGGTGAACCTCTCGTTAATCTCTTTTCTATTCTCATTTATTGCTACTGTCACCTCACTTCTCAAGCTTTTCATGTCCTCCTGTATGTCCGCCTGTATTTCGGCTATTCGCGACCCTAGTGCTGATATTTCTTCCTGCATCACCCTTGAGTTCTGCATGACTAATTCTGAAACAACACGCTGATTCTCTTTAATCTCTCTACTGGTCTCCTCCTGCCTTTCTCGTATTTCTCTTCGCATCTCATTTGCCACTGCTTCCTGTGACTCTCTAACCTCCTTTCGCATTTCAATAGCTGCCATTTCCTGTGACTCTCTAATTTCTTTTCGCACCTCATTAGCGGTCATCTCCTGTGATTCTCTAATTTCTTTTCGCATTTCGCTCGCCGACATTTCCTGCGATTCTCTAATTTCTTTTAATGCGACTCCCTGCGACTCTCTAATTTCTTTCCGCATTTCATTAACGGTCGTTTCCTGGGATTCCTGTACTTTCGTCAATCTACCCGCTAACTCTTCTAGCAGTAACTTTACTTGCGCTAATGACGCCATCACTAATAACACTGATATTCAAGCAGTAAATGTCT
Source organism: Anabrus simplex (assembly GCF_040414725.1). NCBI lineage: Eukaryota > Metazoa > Arthropoda > Insecta > Orthoptera > Tettigoniidae > Anabrus > Anabrus simplex. Next base: position 158,921,063 of record NC_090267.1, read on the forward strand.
TTATCCTACGTTCCTCAAATATCACCTAACCTATCACTATTGCTTTAGCAGCCACAAAATTCACTGATTAAGCCCTGACGAGCCCAAGCTCATACCGAAATGACCGAATAATTACCATACTCACATGAATGAACGAATAATCTGACCCTGATTAATTTATCCTTCCAACTTCTCATTGCCAAACTAAGTCTTTACCATCATCGCTCCGTTGCCTACTATACGCATCATCATCGAGCGGACAAAATACATCATTATTTTCGTTCAATGCCTCGCGATTGACAATCAAAATATAATATATTAACCTGCTCACTCGTCAATACTCAGCCCCACGTTGGGCGACCAAAAACACTAATACACTATGTGACCGTTCGTGGACGCCGTGGTTTGTAGATAACCATGAACTATCAAATTATTTGCCGACTAGTATTCAGAAGGTTCGCATGATACTCCACTCAGGGCATGGCCCTTCGAAGAGTATTCGGTCACATTCAGATAACGACGACTGAGCTATAGATACTGCCAATCATAAAATGTAAATTATACACTAAGGCAAAGTTTTCAAATAAATCGCAACAGAAATTGGAAGGATCACATTTTAATTTAAAAAAAATCAATTGATTGAATATGAACAACTGAAATGAACAACGTAAAATAAATCATATGCATTCATTAACATTAACTAAGGATCGAGTCCATCTTGCATTGTCCATCATAAACCGGAAACAATTATTTAACACAAATTCACAGAAACGTAGAATCTTATGGATATATCAAAGTCTATCGGGTCATATTATGTCATTCACTCGTCGTCGCAAATGTTAATTGTACCTGTCCACTCCGCCTTGCCTTTCATAGTTATCATTGTTCCTATCTGACTAACTAAATATCAGTTAACTTGAACCCCCCAACAGATTTCAGCATTTATAAATGATCACACATAGCAACACAATACACATAAATGAGTAAAATGCACGTCGTTTCCACCCATCGAGCTGTTGGCTGCACCTGAAATGAATCTTTATCTACTGGCATGAAAATATAAGTTGGTACAGTCTGGACTGCGTCGAGGTCTGCCTTCACCATCAGCTGAAATGCTACTACAGCATGAATCTACTACAAGCATCTACTACATGTACATCGATTGCAATAGGTGATTCTGATCTTAAACATAACTATCATTGAATTGCATTTTAAGACCCTAACCGTGCGCACATTCCAACATTTCGTTACTTGCAACTACGAATCTTAATTTATTAATTCATGTACTTGATGACTCTCTTCAATACCAATGCCTAACGCTGGACTAGCTTGTTCAATCATCTCACAAAATATGCGGCGGAAATTCTATTAACAACACCATTAACAACTTAACACGTCTCGAAACTCAATATAATTCGACACGCAAACCATAAAAATCAACCTAAATTATCTCGTGTCCGCCACGCTTTATGACGACCCTACGTTCGTCATCACATTGTATACCGCACAAATCATCACATCCTAACTGCACAAGCAATATTAAGGAAGAGCCTTATCAACATTATACATGAACATTACCTAATACACCTTAATGAACATCCATATCACATCATGGGAATTATACCAAGATCACGCACCAATATTTCACACACACTGTCACACTGCAACTTACCTGTAGTAAATGATATTATTTTTGTTTCACAGCGATAAATAATACGGACACAACGCAGTAAAACGTCTCATCCACGGTAATTGACGGCATACACTATTTACCCACGTATGATCAATCGCAACCCGACAAATACAACCGAAAATCTGTTAGATCGTTCAAGTTAACACACCCTTGTCACCTACGTGACATTGACAAAAGGACTAACGCTACTAAAGCATTCTAGGAAAGCAAAAGATAGACAAGTACAATAACTTATCTGGCTTCTTCATGGTAATTCCGCAGCGGTTTAATCATCATTTTTGTAATTCCGTCCATTCCGGCAGAGGCCTGAGTCCGCCAGGGCACTATATTGGTTTAGCACTTCATGTTGTTCATTTACATTCCCTGGTCAGATAGTGATTTAACATCTCCGGCCGCCACCTGAAACTTGTACAATATCATTAGGAATATAATTTCACACTAATTGTATTTTCACTATTCCAGTTTGATACTGGCCTGAGGAAACATATAATTCGAGGTTTGCAAATGATTTTGGCTATTATATAACTTATATCTGGGCTTATTCTTTATGTTTATCAATTACAGAACCAGATCCTTAAGCTTGCTTCTATTATCTTCCTTCATACAGTAATCAGTAAGTAAAACACGAACTCCTTCCATTATTATTTACAATAATAATAAGTTGCTTTCCATAAGCAGAGAAATCCTATGCTAGCTATACATGTGTTTTTGACATTTGAGGAACTGAATAACAACTCTAACCTTCATCATAGAAGTTGCTAAAGGAAAACACACACTATTGTTCTTCTTCTTACTATGAAACACGTCAGCACGGGCCCATTAGATGATTTGCCATATGAAGTTTCATGCTAATCCATGGCCCCCTTATACAACTTCAAACTAGATATCATGTCTAGCCACATTCTTCTCAGCTGATGCTGACATTGTACTGAGCTCTTGCTTGTAAATAAAGCTGATCTTGACGTAATTCGACATGTACCACGGGGTCTTGAGTTCGATCCACCGGCTCTCATCCATTATGTCTATTCTACACTTACGAGTTGTATCGGTTCTTTTTATCAATATGCGCGTAAGCCGCATATTGACACGTTACACCTTTTTCCAAGTCATTGATACACATTTCATTTCACTTATGACTTTCAATGACCGGCCGACATATTGCTACAGGTCATTGAAAGGTCATATATGTGATACGGAAATCTAAAAAGCCTCATTGCTTCAAGAATGTGCGATCATTACCTACTGCCTATGATGCCAACCATAAAGCTTGGATGACTCAGATCTTTTCCGACAGCAGTTAATTGCTCTGGATTCAAAAATGGGTGTGCAAAATAGGAAGATCCTTTTCATCGACCGTTGTCCTGCACATCCCGTGGATGTTAATTTGAGGAATGTGCCGTTAGAATTTCTGTCTGCTAACTGCACAAGCAAGCTACAACCTATGGATTTATTCACTTCTTTAAGTCACTTTATTGGAAGAACCTGGTGCAGCGAATTTTATTCCTTATGGATGTTGGAAAGGATCCATCATCATTAAAGTTTCAATCCTGGATGCACTTCACTTCATTGCAAAGTCTTCGAAAGCCGCGAAGCAGACGACCATCTCATTGTTTCTTGAAAGTAGGATTTTTCAAGAATCATCCCGAATCTCAGCTGCCAGAAGAAGAACGAGGAGGAGGAGGACTGCTACTTGATGTATGGATAATGTTGCAGTCAGACTGCACTACTGAAGATTTTCCTCGGGTAGATGATTCTGTGATCACTGTAGAGGAAAGAAGTGTGGAGGAGTTGGTTGCTGAGCAAACAGCAGCAGAGTCTCCCACCAGTGACAGTGATGAAGCAGAGGCAGACAGTAAAGTGATGCCTACCAGTGCTGATGCAAGTGCAGCAGTGGATGTTTTATGCAGGTATCTGTCATCTGTAGAGGGGGGTGAAAATAATTTTCATAACCTTTGTGAGCTTGAAAAACAAATAGAGGTCATAAGAAATAAGAAGTGTAAACAGAGATCAATTCTGAGCTATTTTGGTAGAAAGCAGTGATTGTGTAGTTTTCCATATGGAATAAATTTGTGTTAATGTTGTAAGTACAGGTACAATAGTAGCAATTAAAATGTTTCATTCAGAGAAAATATTGCATCTTAGATAATTATATAGCCATTCTAAGAAGGTAACTACTGTATATTAAAAGAATATATTACACAATTTTTAACCACCTACCGGTAACCTTCTCCTGGGCAAAGAATGAGCAAAATTACAAAGGCAGTGTAGTCGACAGTTAATACAGTACAGTAATTAATGTACATGGACCTTTATTTGAGGTAAGTACAGTAAATTGATTGAGATTGAAATACTCCATAAATTAATAATATGCATTTGTGTAACATTTACCTCCTTTTCCAGATCATTTATATATATATTGCAACCTTTTATAGCTAGTCAACAGTCGGAGAACACTGAGACACCTCAGAGGTGCTCGGTTCGCAAATAGGACGCACAAACAAAATATCCAAGGATGTGGCATGCATAGGAAATATGAACTTAAATTATGGCATATAATAAAGAAAATACGAAATAAAATTTATATATGGCATGGTTTATTAATAACAAAAATATTTTCAAATTGTCATCCTTTAGAACTGTGATAATGAAAATGATCGCTAATAAATTTAAAATATATCTCTTGATGTACAAATGAAAATAATCAAATGGGGTGGTACATGATTTCACGCCCTATCTTGCCCTAGCAAATCACAATTATATGTTCATTTCAATAATTTTGTTCATGTTAATAGATTTCATTTGATTTACTGAAAGCTCTGGATTCAGACGATCTGCTCTGAAATATTAGAAAGAAAAAAATTCAGATTAAATTTTGTACAATGATCACATTAAGTTTCCAATTATCTACCCAAAATTTTACGTTTCTTTTTACAATTAGATAATTTGATGCTATAATTTCCATTTAAAAGGTCCAATGAAAATAATCTGTTCAATTACCAGTCACTTACTGGGTTAACGAAATTAAATAAATAAATAAATAAATAAATAAATAAATAAATAAATAACTTAAGTCTGGAAATGTAATATACATTTGAAATGGTCTGCCTAACTCAAAGTTTAACTTCCAAAATGCCATATCACAAATCGATGAAATTAACACTATCCACATTGTATAAAAAAAAAAAAAAAAGGAAAATCAACTCCAAAATACCATAACCATATTGTAAAACTAGGTTACGCTAATATTTACACAGTATTTTACACTATCTACAATTCAGACTACACAAAAGATGATCATATTGTCAGGATATCATTAAATAATTCTAGGATAGCTGAATGTACTGTAAAATTTCTAGTGTTCAGTCAGATGACCTGGGTGAAAGTCCTCGAACATTCGGGAAAATCTCGAATTCGGGCAAAGTCTCGAATAGTGTTCCAGAACCATCGTGAGTTATCGTGAACGTTATAGTTATAAATTACAGAGAACTTGAGATAGAACTAATTAAGCATAACTCCTCAAAGACGTAGGCAAATTCAAACAGACATAGGCACATTCAAACAAGCGTAGGTTCATCGTCTTAAATCACGCAAATATCTACCATATTACACTACCAAATTATCACCTGCCTCAATAACCATCTTCTACAATCATGGCGTGACTCTATTCTCGAAAAACTACATCACTTATTCACTATAATATAATTTCTCTCGAAGACAAAATTATTACCTTAATAATAATGAAATCTCTAATAATGACCCCTACTATACGACAATATATTTGTGATCCACCCCGCGATATCACAAATTCATTCTAATATCATCACGCAACAAGTCCTACGCATATATAATTCTCGAAGATTCAATCCACCTACTGATTCTCAAGTCTTAACTCAACTATCTCTGTTCCGCACTTACGTACACGGGTTCTGATTCAAAATGACGGAATAATTTTTCTTTTAAGACTGAAGTCCAAATATCACACAATTATATCCCAACAGATATCATATACGAGAATGTCTCGCTTCTGTGCGACTACTGTACATCCAGAAAAATCTAATACACGTACACGAATGTCCTAACATCATTATAAAGATTGATAAATTTATAAGATGAAACCCTGAGAATTATTACTGCCTGATACACCTAGTATAATTCATAAGTCATGTACACTGTTCCAATATCACATTACGCCTATCTAACAAGGATAAATGTATGAGGATCAGCTATTGTCACTATAATATGGCAAAGTACTATGACTACACAACTGAAACAGACCGCAAGACCATTTACCAACTACAGCTACATAACTATCCTTCTACAAACAGATTATATTATACAATTGCGTCGACTTAGCTTATGATGTCTTCCTGATGTTGAACGGCTGGTCGTCCTCAATAATAACACAATCACAGGTGCCTTTCTCTCAGCCCATCGCAGTCAGCTCTGGTCACATGGGTTTAAGCTTCCATTTCAACACCCACACATATAGCGGTATGTGAAATCACCGTGACGATGTTCATAATTATTCTCTTCTTGAGTTTCAGGCTGAAACTAGTACAAAAAAGATTAATAAATTTGTTACACAACACTTCCTGGCAATATTGTTCAAATATTAAACACTGTAGGCAGCTCAACTTAACTTGACGTCTGCTGTGTTACGTGCATTGACAAGCGTAATATTCCAAATGGTGTATTTGTAGGATCTCTGACTGTGTTAACACAGTTCAACTCATTCTTCGAGTATAGCCGTCCGCTATCGAACCAAGTACTTGTTTTAACGGCGTGTCGAACACCACTCAAGTATGGCGACTCACACACTGACACAGTAACCTGCTTCTCCCTTCTCAGCTGGCAAGCTGGAGTCCTTGATCCTCTGCGCACGCACGCTCGGACCGGAAATCTCATCAAGTTAACAACTGTAATACTTTCTCACACTGTTTTTGCTTGTAAGATAATGTTCAGAAATATTGTTATTATTATCATTATTATACTTGTTATTATTAGAATACACATCGTCTTTCTAACACGCTATTTGATAGTATCACTGGATTCATATGGTTGGTTATAACTGGTGTTGGTCTGCAAGCTTATTGTACGCTAGCGATGCGTGTTCTTTCTTTCTTTTCTTTTCTTTTCTTTCTTTTCTTTCTTTCTTTCTTTCTTGGACGGGTTCACTCCTAATCGTCGACACCAGGATAAAGTCTGATGGCTTAAACCATTAATTCGAAGAGTATTACGCTCACAGGTGAAGTCGTCGTGAATCCAATGAGTACTAACTCTAAGATATGTCACTCAGTTCAAATATCCGAGCCATCCGGCCTATTGAAACTGTCACAATGTATATATATATATATATATATATATATATATATATATATATATATGTACTTGTACAAGTTGTTTCCCACGATTTACACTCCCCCCCCCCCCTTTTACACCAATATTCCTTGATCCCTTGAAAAGTGTAAAAGAGGGGTAATACTGTAATTTTTTTGTCAATTAGATTAAAAATAAATAAGGTAATTGATACCCCCCAAAAAATTAGCAATATTTGTTTTTAAAGAGGGGAGTTGTGTTATCTATTGCCATTGCTACAAAACCTTCACAGTTATGTGAAATTAAAACTTCAGTTTATTGTACTCGAAGTAAATTAGGTGAATGTTGTCAGCTGTTTATCTTTGGCAGCCCTCAATAATCATGAGTGTTTCCATTCTCCTTGTACTTACAAAATTTCATTTAAATTGTTATTCAAATAATATACTTGCTGGGCTGAGTGGCTCAAACTATTGAGGTGCTGGTCTTCTGACCCCAACTTGGCAGGTTCGATCCTGGCTCAGTCCGGTGGTATTTGAAAGTACTCGGATACGTCAGCCGCGTATCGTTAGATTCACTGGCACGTAAAAGAACTCATGCGGGACTAAATTCTGGCACCTCAACATCTCTGAAAACTATCAAAGTAGTTAGTGGGACATAAAGCAAATAACATTATTATTATTATTATTATTATTATTATTATTATTATTATTATTATTATTATTATTATTATTATTATTATTATTATTATACTCTAAATAAACTTTGAGCACATTAGGCAGTGTTCAGTACATATAGTATGACCTAATATGTTGGAAGGTTCTTTAGAGTACAATGTGGTCATAAAAATTAAATATTCATCAAATAGCAGGATTCCTTTCAGGGGTCAATTACATTGTAAATTTTGTTTCATAGCCATGTTTTATATACCAGGTTGCCTCTAAATAGTGCTAATAAAATGTGGATTTGGCATATGTATGCAACTGTTTTTTCTTCAGGATACTGGTGGTGAAATTCTACCATTACTGTGTATTGCCTATATGAGTGCATTCTCATGTAAGGATGGTTTTGCAATAAAAGAAAAGGCCAATATTTTATCTACCAAAAAGAAAAGACAGAACTATTTATAAGTGTTGCTTTTGTACTTGTCATTATGTACAGTATTTGAACATTAACAATAAATTCTGCTGATGATTGTAACAATCTGTTGTGTATATTTCTTTACCCACTTATTTATTTTGATAGATATAATTTGTTCGCTCCCTTGCTCTCATATCCTTGCATTAGTCGTCTCATCTACAGTGTTTAAATAGAATAATTTTTTTAACTTAACCCTAAACCGGGCGCGCTGGTGAATTTCGTTCACCAACCTGCGTATTTCATTTGTAGTTCTTAGTTCCTAAGAGCTACAGCTGTCGTGCTGCTAGTACCTTCCAGCGAAGTCTTATCGATACTCTCAGTGTAGCGGTATCTGTTCAGGAAGTTGTACATGTCACGCTATTCGACCTTTACTCGCACGTGAAGTCATTTGGTGAACTTTCTTCACCACGCGCCCGGAAATGTAAGTAAAATTGTACCTTAAACGTTCTTGGAGTTTCATTATTTTAAAATGTAGACTATAGAGGAAACAAAAGTAACTACCTATTTTTATTGTAGGGCGAAGTTTGTGAAGGTTGAAGACATACAAACGCTGTTACAGAAATTATCTGATGAGAAGCAAGGATCTGAGGGTGCTGAAGTTTGTGATTTTTCTGATGGTGAAGATGAAGTGGTAAATTATTCAGACGTTGATCATGACAGTGAGAGTGAACAGAAAGGTTATGTAGGTGTAGTTGATAGCTATGAACACGACGAACTAGAGGCGGATTTTTTCTTTGGGAAAGACGAAACAATGTGGTGCACCACTAGCTTTTCAAGGGCTACCTCTATGATTGAAGAATCTTTCGTTTCAACTCATGAATAAGTGGTTGGTTGAACGAGCTAAGATAGGAACACTGCCTCCGGATATCCGAGCAGTGTTATCCCCATACCATCAGGAAGAAACATCACAAGAAATAAATGTGCCATCGAAGAGAGTACGATGAATTCACTGTGAGCAGAAACAAAATCAAGTCACCACAACGAAGTGTAAGCTTTGAGAATAATGATGATGATTAATGAAGATTGTTAGAAGTGTTTCAATTTAAGTCCTCACGAGTTAAGTATTAATCTTATTTTATTTTCAGTCTTCACCCCATGAAATTTTTACCCTTTTATTATTACGTGTAAGTACTGTCACTTGTAATTTGTGTTGTAATTATTATGTCTAAGGATTATAAAGCACATAAGGGGTAACAATATTAGTCGTGTAAGAGTTGGTACTTGTTAACCAGTTGCTAAGACTAAGAAAAATGAATGGTGAACGAAATTCACCACGCGCCCGGCAATGTAACATTTATAGGCGTGCCCGCTTTTGGGTTAAAAGCTAATGATTGATGGTCTTAGGCAGAATCTCAGGACTAGTGCAATGACCTGTCACTCTCGAGTGTGCTGTCACGTGGTAGCAACTTGTGGTAAGCTTATGGCAAGGTGGTGGTGATGGGAATTGTTCTCGCTCGAGTCTTGAGACTGGCAGCCAAAATCTCAAGAATCTTGTAAAGCCTCTCGAGTCAGAGTAAATAGTGCTGTGATCTCGGCAAACCATTTCATGTTGTGAGCATTTCTCTCACAAAGTATGGGACTCGAGCTGTTTTTATCAAAATGTTCATAAGTCTAGTGACTTACACTAATCTGACTTCCCAATTCAAAGACAATTAATAGTAGACTTCCATCTACCAATAATACAATGTAATTTGTTCAGTCAAAGAACAAAGTAGTGATTGGATATAGCACTGCAAACTCCAAGAAAGTACGATAAAGAAAAAGGATCACATTTCCGTTTAATATGTTGTTACACATGCACAATATCTTTTTATGATTTCTTGTCCCCATAATACTGTATATTGGATCTTTTTTGTTAATGTTAACTTAGTTGCTTATTTGCACAAGGAAAAGAGAAAAGGCCTTATCAGACAAGACTTCCCAGGTTTACAAACCTAAAACTGAAGGGTAGGCATCGGAAATGAGAGTGCATGTATCTAAAAACTTAAGAACTTCTCAGTGTCCAGGTAACAAGAGAAATCTCGTTAAGACTGCTGTGCTTCTGATTTCATGCATTACACTTGAAAGCGAGTACATGCTACGAAGTCTCACTCAACCAGACAAATCAGGAAATGGTTTGGTCTTCCATTCACAGCGAATAGCATAGATGTACTGTATGTGTAAACAGGAAGAAGCATGATAGGTAGTCTGATTTACACTAGCGAGACCACAACGCAGACAGTACAAACAGTTCATTTGAGTCCAAGCTTTCAGTTTATTGCATTTCATGATACCATGACATCTATTTATGGTATATCGAACAGATCTGCCTCTTTCTGCTCATAATTAAGTGTAAGATGTTTTGTATACATTTCTGAGAAAGTCATGGTCCTGTGATTATTTCACAGATGTCTCAGAAAATAAAGTGCAATGTAATTTTTACTGTTGGTGTTTTAGTTTCAAAAGCAAAAAAATACATCAGGCTTGATTCACCATTTGGAGACCCACGAGACATTTCAAGGCAGTCAAGCATTGTATACTCTCTCTTCTACTTTGTAGTCTGCGTTTGTAGCTTCAACTACTAGTACTGTACATTCTGTTCTTCATTCCTTTTTGTGAATAAGTAGTTAATGTACAGTTTATAAACAGTAAAAGAAAAGGACGACAACATTTTATTTAATTGCAAATAATATTTCATCGGATTTTAAAGATTTCCTAAACTGGGTTTTGTTGTATGGCAATTCATTTCTTTATGTAAATTAGTAGTTCATTAATAAAATACAGAAAATCCAATACATGCTGCTTAGAAGGCGAGAAATTCTAAAAAGGTGTTGCACAAGTATTAGGACAGATTAACAGAAAATGTGATCCTCGGGCTTGGGACTCAAGTCATTTACCAAAACGGTAAATAAAAATGTAAACAGACTCTGGGATGGGTTTAAAGCAATTGTTGAGGAATGTGAAATAGGTTTTTACCTTTAAAGGTGGTAAGGAATGGTAAAAACCCACCGTATTATAAGAAGGAGGTGCAGCTTGGAAAGAAATAGAGTTAGAAATGGCTGTAGAAGTAAAGAGAAATTGAAGGAAATTACAAGGAAATTGAATCCAGCAAAGAAGTCAGCTAAGGATAACATGATGGCAAGCATAATTGGTGGTCATACAAATTTTAGTGAAGAATAGAAGGATATGTATAGGTACTTTAAGGCAGAAACAGATTCCAAGAAGGACGTTCCAGGAATCAATAATGAACAAGGGGAGTGTGTATGTGAGGATCTTCAAAAGGCAGAAGTATTCAATCAGCAGTATGTAAAGATTGTTGGTTCCAAGGATAATGTCCAGAGAGAGGAGGTGACTAATACTAAAGAAGTATTAAAATTTACCTATGATAATGACATTTACAGTAAAATACAAAAGTTGAAAACTAGAAAAGAACTGGAACTGATAAGATTTCTGGGGTTATACTAAAGATAATGAGTTGGGATATAGTACCATATCTGAAGTACTTCTTTGATTATTGTTTGCATGAAGGAGCTATACCAACTGAATGGAGAGTTGTTATAGTAGCCCCTGTGTATAAAGGAAAGGGTGATAGACATAAAGCTGAAAATTACAGGCCAGTAAGTTTGACATGCATTTCATGTAAGCTTTGGGAAAGCATTCTTTCTGATTATATTAGGCACGTTTGCAAAATTAATAACTGGTTCGATGCAGCTTCGATGCAGTTCGGGTTTAGGAAAGGTTATTCCACTGAAGCTCAACTTGTAGGTTTCCAGCAAGATATAGCAGATATCTTGGATTCAGGTCAAATGGACAGTATCACGTTGACCTGTCTAAAGCATTTGATAGGGTGGATCATAGGAGACTACTGGCAAAAATGAGTCTAATTGGACTAGACAAAAGAGTGAATGAATGGGTTGCTATATTTCTAGAAAATAGATCTCAGAGAATTAGAGTAGGCGAAGCCTTATCTGACCCTGTAATAATTAAGAGGGGAATTCCTCAAGGCAATGTTATTGGACCTTTATGTTTTCTTATATATCTAAATAATATGAGTAAAGAAGGAGCCTCCGTGGCTCAGACGGCAGCGCGTCGGCCTCTCACCGCTGGATACCGTGGTTCAAATCCTGGTCACTCCATGTGAGATTTGTGCTTGGACAAAGCGGAGGCGGGACAGGTTTTTCTCCGGGTACTCCGGTTTTCCCTGTTATCTTTCATTCCAGCAACACTCTCCATTCTCATTTCATAGCATCTATCACTCATTAACATAAATCACTTTGGGAGTGGCGACCCCATCGTACTAATAGCCTATATCTGCTTCATTCATCCCATCCCTGACCCGGTCAATGACTGGAAAACAGGCTGTAGGTTTTCATTTTCATGAGTAAAGAAGTGGAATCAGAGATAAGGCTTTTTGCAGATGATGTTATTCTGTATAGAGTAATAAATAAGTTACAAGATTGTGAGCAACTACAAAATGACCTGCTGTGAGATGGACAGCAGGCAATGGTGTGATGATAAACGGGGTTAAAAGTCGGGGTCGGGATAATCACATAAACAGGATTGTAAATAAAGGGTACAGATCTCTGCACATGGTTATGAGGCTGTTGGGGGTTGTAGTAAAGATGTAAAAGAGAGGGCATGCACGTCTCTAGTAAGACCCCAAACAGAGTATGATACCCTCACCAGGATTACTTGATGCAAGAACTGGAAAAAATCCAAAGAAAAACAGCTCGATTTGTTCTGGGTCATTTCCGACAAAAGAGTAGTGTTACAAAAATGTTGGAAAGTTTGGGCTGTGAAGACTTGGGAGAAAGAAGACGAGCTGCTCGTCTAAGTGGTATGTTCCGAGCTGTCAGTGGAGAGATGGTGTGGAATGACATTGGTAGATGAATAAGTTTGAGTGGTGTCTTTAAAAGTAGGAAAGATCACAATATGAAGATAAAGTTGGAATTCAAGAGGACAAATTGGGGAAAATACTCGTTTACAGGAAGAGGAGTTAGGGATTGGAACAACTTACCAAGGGAGATGTTCAATAAATACCCAATTTCATTGATATCATTTAAGAAAAGGCTAGGAAAACAACAGATAGGGAATCTGCCACTTGGGCGACTGTCCTAAGTGAAGATCAGTATTGATTGATGATATATTTGTGTTAGAGTAGTAACATCTTGGGCAGTCCAGCTGGATCAGGTGGTAGTGCGTTGTTATGGCACCTTGCCAGGATGACTAAAACTTCAATGGCAACTATGGGAGAGATGGTAAACTTCAGAACAGCATATGTGACGGAAGAGGCAGCCCAGCCCTTGGAATTAATGGAATCTGGGGCAGATGTCCAGCTTTCAACCCTCTTGATGGCTGCTTGGACATATCCCTGAGATAAGACATCTAGAGAACAGTAGCGTCAGACCGGATGTTGTGTAGAGGATGGCGTCGGATGAACTTCATGGTAAATAGCCTTGGTATCAGATGGTAACCGGTTGTAAATATTAATAGCTATTCATTTTTTTGTTGACATGAATAGTACAAACCACAGGGTGAATATGATAATACTAAATACATAAATACATAATACCAAAGCGTTTGCTGCACAAGACAGAATAATTCAATGTCACGACAACCTCGCGACGAAGTAGTGTACCCATCAGGATGCACTCACCTATTATAAAACTATGTATAGCAAGTTGGAATGGGGTTTGTGATTGAACGCTTGCTGGACTGAGCAAATTTGTTACACCGAAGACTTTTCAACATTTGTTGGATACAAGATTCAACCTGGAAAGGAGCTGAATCACAGAATATCGGCAATGATCTCAAGCTAATTTATCATGGTAAAATTTTAGATAGAACAGAATAGGAATAGCCATTGATAAGAATTTCCAAGAATGCATAATCAAAGTGCAAAGAGTTAGTGATCGAATCATAGCAATTACATTTGCTTTAGATGGTCAATAATGTGATTGTCGTATCAGCTTATATGCCACAAGTTGGTCTATCGTACTCTGACAGAAAGTCATTCTGAAATAATCTGCATGATCTGCTAGTCCACGCCAGGCTCAGAGTCAAGGTAAAGTACATAGGTGCTGATTTCAGTCGCCATGTAGGGCAGACAATGATTCATCATACAGTACATAGAAACTGGGGATATGGTTGTCTGAATGATCGAAGGGAGGACGTCTTAAATTTTGCATCAGTCTTCAATCTGTCAATAAAACCTTTTCAAAGCCCCATGAACAACTTATAAGGATGGTTGCATGTACAGCAAGGTGCATCTTGCCCCGTTTCAAATTTGAATAATGCACATCTCTAAGTATCCAGGTAGGTGTACCTACCATAGCCGGCAGTTTCCGTACATAGCCGACTCATTCATGTACTTACCGCTGCATACAATGCCAGAATGCATATCCTTTATAATTATGTTATACTGTGTCAAAATAGACCTCTGTAGAAATGAAAGAAATGAACGCCCTAGTTGCTTGTTGACACGTATTTATGGAATGGAGAAGACCCGTGGTTGGCTATTCGCATACTCGGCACAAACAACATTCAGCTCCATCTACCTGTAGGCCTACAACACGCTGCTCGCCACACAATGCAGGGACAGTGCTCTTGAGATCTTTCAAAATTTCTTGTGAGAAAAAATACCTGCGCTAGTCTTTGAGAAATCTCGAGACTTTGCACGTTGTAAAATTCATTGTTTTTTAATCGGTATTGAAAGCAACTTCTTTTAAATATGTAAAATTTTATTGTGTGTTATTTTCCACCTATTCAATACAATCAATCATAAGTTTAAAAGGGGCAAAACATGTCCTATGTTTATAATTAAATGAGGAAAGAACATTAATCTTATGATTGATTTTATTGAATAGGTGTAAAATAACACACAATAAAATTTTACACATTTAAAAGAAATCTCGAGACCCCATCTCAGACTGTCCATCACTACTCTGAAATGGGATTAAGGCAATTGTCGAGTAATATGAAAACAGGTATATGCCTTTAAGGTGGTAAGGAATGGTACAGACTTGCTATGGACTGTATCGTGATTGACATGTCTAAAGCATTTGATAGGGTGGATCATGGGAGACTACTGGCAAAAATGAGTGCAATTGGACTAGACAACAGAGTGACTGAATGGGTTGCTATATTTCTAGAAAATAGATCTCGGAGAGTTAGAGTAGGTGAAGCTTTGTCTGACCCTGTAACAGTTGAGAGGGGAGTTCCTCAGGGCAGTGTTATCAGACCTTTATGTTTTATTATATATGTAAATGATATGAGTAAAGGAGTGGAATTGGAGGTAAGGCTTTTTGCGGATGATGTTATTCTCTACAGAGTGATAAATAAGTTACAAGATTGTGAGCAACTGCAACATGACCTCGAAAATGTTGTGAGATGGACAGCAGGCAATGGTATGTTGATAAACGGGGCTAAAAGTCAGGTTGTGAGTTTCACAAATAGGAAAAGTCCTCTCAGTTTTAATTACTGCGTTGATGGGATGAAAGTTCCTTTTGGGGATCATTGTAAGTATCTAGGTGTTAATATAAGGAAAGATCTTCACTGGGGTAATCACATAAATGGGATTGTAAATAAAGGGTACAGATCTCTGCACATGGTTATGAGGGTGTTTAGGGGTTGTAGTAAGGATGTAAAGGAGAGGGCATATAAGTCTCTGGTAAGACCCCAACTAGAGTATGGTTCCAGTGTATGGGACCCTCACCAGGATTACCTGATTCAAGAACTGGAAAAAATCCAAAGAAAAGCAGCTCGATTTGTTCTGGGTGATTTCCGACAAAAGAGTAGCGTTACAAAAATGTTGCAATGTTTGGGTTGGGAAGAATTGAGAGAAAGAAGAAGAGCTGCTCGACTAAGTGGTATGTTCCGAGCTGTCGGCGGAGAGATGGCGTGGAATGACATTAGTAGACGAATAGGTTTGAATGGCGTCTATAAAAGTAGGAAAGATCACAATATGAAGATAAAGTTGGAATTCAAGAGGACAAACTGGGGCAAATATTCATTTATAGGAAGGGGAGTTAGGGATTGGAATAACTTACCAAGGGAGATGTTCAATAAATTTCCAATTTCTTTGAAATCATTTAGGAAAAGGCTAGGGTGCAACAGATAGGGAATCTGCCACCTGGGCGACTGCCCTAAATGCAGATCAGTATGATTGATTGATATTATAGCAGAGAAGTAAAGAGACTAAGAAGGAGATGCAGGTTGGAAAGAAATAGAGTTAGACATGGTTCTAGAAGTACGGAGAAATTGAAGGAACCTACTAGGAAATTGAATCTAGCAAAGAAGTCACCTAAGGATAACATGATGGTAAACATAATTGGTAGTCATACTCATTTTAGTGAAAAATGGAAGGGTATGTATAGATGCTTTAAGGCAGAAACAGGTTTCAAGAAGGGATTCCAGTACGTAAAGATTGTGACTAGTACTAATGAACTATTGAAATTTACCTATGATAACAAAGACATTTACCGGGCGAGTTGACCGTGCAGTTAGGAGCGCGCAGCTGTGAGCTCGCATCCGGGAGATAGTGGGTTCGAACCCCACTCTCGGCAGCCCTGAAGATGGTTTTCCATGGTTTCCCACTTCCACGCCAGGCAAATGCTGGAGCTGTGCCTTAATTAAAGCCACGGCTGCTTCCTTCCCATTCCTAGGCCTTTCCTTTCGCATCGTCGCCATAAGACCTATCTGTGTCGGTGCGACGTAAAGCAACTAGAAAAAAAAAAAAAAGACATTTACAATAAGATACAAAAGCTGAAAACTAAAAAACCAGCTGGAATTAATAAGATTTCTGGGGATATACTAAAGACAATGGGTTGGAAGTACTTATTTGAAGGGCTAGCCTGAAGTCCTTATTTGATAACTGTTTGCATGAAGGAGCTACACCAAATGAATGGCGAGTTGCTATAGTAGCCCCTGTGTACAGAAGAAAGTATGATAAATATAAAGACGAAAATTACAGGCCAGTCATGTTACATGTAAGCTTCGGAAAAGCATTCTTTCTGATTACATTAGACATGTTTGCAAATTTAATAACTGGTTCGCTAGAAGGCAGTTAGGGTTTAGGAAAAGTTATTCCACTGAAGCTCAACTTGTAGAATTCCAGCAAGATATAGCAGATATCTTAGAATCAGGAGGTCTAATTGATTGTATTGGGATTGGCCTATCTAAGGCGTTTGATATGGTAGATCAGGGGGGACTACTGGAAAAAATGAGGGCAATGGACTAGACAAAATAGTAACTGAATGGGTGGCTATATTTCTAGAAAAAAAGAACTCAGAGAATTAGAGTAGGTGAAGCTTTATCTGATCCTATAATCATTAACCTGGCAGTGGTCGCACACATGGTGCATCTTAAAGTGGTCACGGTGGGTCACCATGACCCACAAATTATTATTTAACTTATTTCATCAGGACTTGTTATTTTGTGAAACTATGTTTGTACATCAATTAATACTATTATCTTTGACATAGAAACAATCAAACCTTTATTTATTTTCTTACTATACAACTACAAATTTATTTTTAAAACCTCCACTTAATTGCATGTGTTACAAAGATTAGTATTCTGATAAACTGATAAATTCAGAATCTCTGGCTAGGATTAAAAAGACATTTACAAATCCAGCTTCTCACAGTTCTTGGTCTCTGGTTCAGGCATTTTCCAGACACTCTAGGCAAGTCAGTTTGCCATGGATTCCAGATACAAACTTCTTACAGATCGCACATGTCTGATATGTTTTGTTGCCAGTCCTGGAGCACAGTGCACATCTTTTTCGTTTTATGGTACCGTCATCTTCTTGAGGTCCCTCAGGGAGTGGATCCGTTTCTTTCAGAGTGCGTAGAATTTCCGTCCTAAGCTGACGGCTAAGATTTCCAGCCAGCAAACGGGTCCTCATATACGGCGTAACCAATTCCTTGGCGAGTACTTTCAAGGACTGCCTCCTCACCTGATGGTTGTCTTTGTTGTTCCAGGAATAAACAACTAGTGCATTGATAACTGTCACATCCATAAGATGAAAAAATCCAGTAAGTGGCCACCTGTTTGTTTTTCTACCCACAGAGTAACTTCTCGACATTTCATCGACTATGTCAACCCCACCTTTTGTTAAATTGTAGAACGTAGTGATCTCCAATTTATTCACATCACCTGTGCTAGGATCAATAGATATACTGTGGTGCAGTGTTGAAATTAAGATAACAACCTTTCCTTTCTTTGGTACGTAGAGTTGTAAGATTCTTGCCATATCCAAACATGGAAGAATGTACCTCACGCCCCGTACTTTTCACAAAGCAAAGAGGAAGCTGTGTCTTAATTTTTTTAATGGTACCAACAGTTGTTAGGTTATGTTGCAGCAACATGTTCTGAGCTAGGGGAACGCTTGTGAACCAGTTGTCGTGGGTGACATTATGTCCACTTCCTGAAATAGGTGATACAAGCCTCATTACAACTTCAGTAGGAGTGTGTATGATTTGATGATACTGACCTTGTAGTTGTTTCCCCAAGTAGACCTCCATGTTCAGGATGTAGAACAATGGAAAACACCTTTATGCCATACTTAGTGGGTTTATTTCACATGTTTATTTATTTATTTGGGAAACAGAAACAGCGAGAAGCCGAATTACAAAGTTCCGCAATGAAAATATATTTACAATAGAGTAGCACAAGGCAAACATAAACAAAATAAGTGTAAGAACAATGAAGGAAAAAACATCTAATGATAAAAATAGAGAAAAATGAAAAACTAACAGGATAACTGTAGAGACACAACAATTAACAACAAAACATAAAGGCAAAAGAAACGAGGAAAACTGAAGATTGAACATAAAACGAAGAGAAGAACTTATAGCTAGGCACAGTAAGATAAATAGAGACGTAACACATAAGTAACAGTATAGTACAGTAAAAAATAAATTAATACTATTATCTTGGACATAGAAACAATCAAACCTTCATTTATTTTCTTACTATACAACTACAAATTTATTTTTAAAACCTCCACTTAATTGCATGTGTTACAAAGATTAGTATTCTTTTCTGGAATATTGTTAAAAGTCAGAAATAATTTTACACGAATGCCTTCTAAGAACATGAAGAAAGTTTTAGAGATCATTTCTGAATAGATATTACATTATGTACAAAAGACGGAACAGCAATGAGAAGAGAAAAAAGGAATATGAAGAAAATGTACTAGGTTAAGTTAAGGAAGAATCGTTTAAAGGAGGCATACGAAGAAAAAATGTCCAAGTTCCTGTCAGAAGATAAAGAGTTAAGGAGGGTTGGTATGTGGATAAATAAACTTCTTTGAATGAGAGAGAGGCGGGAATATGTAATATGAAGGGACGGATTAATCCTGGTTTTGCGAGTTGGAACATGTAAGGAAAAGAAGGATGCAGGTTCAGGGGAACGAAATAAACCATTAACAGTGTTATATAGGAATCTAAGGTCGGCTACTTTCCTGCAACAAGATAATGGGCGAAGGTTTAACTTATCCAGTATCTGATTACTGCTCAAGTTTCGACAATCACATACTCTGGCTCTAACAATGGCACAGAAGAATGACTGCACGGGATCAATGTGATTCAGATTAGTGGGTGAAGAGGTAGACCAAATGGGAGACGTGAATTCAATAATCGGTAGGATGCAAGATACATAGTAGGCTCGGAGGGCGTGGATATCTGTGATGTCAGAAAATCTATACAACAAACCGAGAAGTGACATTGCTCGTGATGTTATCTTTTGTATATGGGGGACAAAAAACAATTTACTGTCAAACAACACTCCTAAGTCATTTTGTTCTGTTAGAGTTGGGAACGGGTTACCGAGGAGGGAGTATTTACTAAGAATAGGGAATTTACGAAGCGTGATTGAAATAGAGGAACACTTGGTAGGATTAGGCTTAAGACGCCATGTGGAGCACCATTCAGAGAGTGAATTAAGCCCACTCTGCAAGGAGTTTACATCTGATAAGGAATCGATTTGTTTAAATATTTTACAGTCATCTGCAAATAGTAGAATTTCTCACAAAACGGAGGATATAGTATAAATAAGATCATCAATAAATAAGACAAAAAGAAGCGGACCTAGGACACTGCCCTGTGGGATGCCAGAATGTACCATAACAAGACTCGAACTGAACCCATCAAAAACTACACGCTGAGTTCTGGCATTGAGGAAGCTCTGCAGAGACTTAGGAAGCGACCATGGATATTATAACGTTCTGAGAGTTTATAGGAAAGAAGTGCGTGGTCTATGGTATCAAAAGCTTTTGCAATATCAATGTAGCACACGTCAAGCTGAGAACCGGCATTAAAAGCAGATGTTGCACAAGGGAGAAGAACAGCCAGATTAGTTAGGCAGGAGCTGCCAGGAAGAAAACCATGCTGCTGGGACGATATATAAGTGTGAAAGAAAGAAGACGCTGGTGGATAATCTTTTCACAGATGAATGACAGTGTGGGTAATATAGAAATCGGACGATAGTTTCTGACATCAGACTTCTTTCCACTTTTAAAAACCGGAGTGATGTTAGCGATTTTCCAGTCGTCAGGAAAGTAGCCAGCTGAGAAGCAACGGTTTAATATAACAGCAATAGGATGGGCAAGAGTCGTAGCGGTATTCTTAAGGAAGACAGGACTGAGACCATCCGGACCAGTAGGTTTATTTTCTGGCAGGGAGGAAAGTAAAGAATAGACTTCTGACTCAGAGGTGGAAAGATTACTGAGAGTATGAGAAGGAACAGAATCGATACATGGAAAATCTGGGAACTGAACAGGTGCAACAAAATTAGACGCAAAGTAACCGTTGAAAATTTCCGGTCTATTGCTACCACTGGCTAAATTATCACCCCAAGTCACTGTGTCTGGCACATGCTTTGTATTTTTCCTGCTGTTTATAGGAGACCAGAATCTTTTGCTACTACTTCTCACTTCTAGGCAGGCAGAGTTTATGTAGTCCTGGTAATCCTGTTTTAAAAGCTGTTTATGGTGTTTGCGAAGGTCAGAAAAAGTTTTATAGATGGCTTCAGAAGGTGACCTTTTCCAGTCTTTCTTTGTTTTATTCATTTCTGCAATTTTGGTGTCACTTTTCTTCCAGGGTAGGCATCTGGTGGATATTTTACGAGTGGAACAAGGTCACGGATCACAACACGAGTCCAGTCATAGAACAGGTCCACTGCTTCTTGGACTTCACCCAGTCGCAGCAAGTGCCAGGGTAGAAGAGAGAAGGTGTGATTGACAGCCTGCCATTCAACCTTTCGCCACATGGGTACACAGTTCCTGGTATAGGGTCGATGACTTTTCGTGGGGCGGGGAGGGACAATAGAGAATGTTGCCTCTACAGACTTGTGGTTCGATTTTAAAATATTTCGTCCCACAGAAATAACTGAAGACTCAACGGAGCAGAGCAGGTAGTCAAGAAGACTATCCCCACAGGTATTCTCAAGGACGTACTGTTGGAGGCCTAGGTCCGTAATATAATGGTCGAGATACCACTTGTCGAGGCTATTAGAAGGGACACCTTGTGCAGTAGAATTCCAAGATACAGAGAGGTTAAAGTCGCCCAGTATAATTACATTAGGATTCAATTTAATGGCTTTCATTACAGAAGAGAGAACATTTTCAGAATAATTGAGGATTGAATGAGGTGGTCTGTAAAAACAAGCAAATAGACATTTGGAATGCTGAAATTTCACTTCTATCCAAATGGCTTCTCAGTTACTACTTAAATCAGAACATAGGTTAGCGTGCCATTTGGATTTAATGGCTAGAAGGACTCCCCCGCCCCGAGATCTATGGTCCATTCTGAAAATGGAAAACTCTTTGGAAAGAGGGATTTCCGTGTCTGCTACAAAGTCAGTTAACCAACTTTCAGAGAAGGCGACAATATCGAAAGAAGATAGTTCTTGTAGGTGGAGTTCACAGTCAGTAACTTTGTTTTTAAGAGAGCAGATATTCTGATGTTGAACTGAGATTGCACTATCCACCGCGGGTCCCGGGTTTATCTCCACATCACCAGCTAACAGTAGGAATTTTAACAACAAACTTAAAGTAGACCGAGTAGAAAATTGAGATAATTTACTGGAGGCTGGAATCGAAGCCGGTGCTACGAGAATGCAAGGAAGGTTTGCAGTCGGCAGTGAAGGAAAATGAAACTCACGAACGGCAGTCAAGCAGTTTCCAACCTGAGGTATATTCAATCTTGAGGCGGCGAGTCGTATACTCCCAGCAAGGGAGGCTTGGGTATACCAGCAGCCGCCATAGTACGTGGAATAAAAACAATGCTGTTTAAATTGTACAGACTTACTTCCGAGCACTTCACAACACATGGAATCACTGGCTGGATCATCTAGACGGACATCACTATATTAATTTGCGCACACTACTTGTTTTGAGACCAAAACTCCTAAAAGAACACAGAGGAAAAACACACAGTTACTCCCACTTGCCACCATCTTGGCTTCTACTGACGAAAGAGACACCTGCGACAAAATCTCCACAGCATTTCATCGACTGTGGTATATTCCGATACACTGAAGTTTGCTTGACACTTAGCTACTATGTATTCAAAAACCTCACGCAGTATAGCGAGTTTATCACCAGCAATTCTAATGTGATGATCCCTTTTATCATCAAAGCAAAGAGCTCTGAGAAGAAACCGGAAGCTCTGCTGAGACATTACAGACCAAAAAATAGGTACTCCAGTCCCATCATCACTCCACATTTCATCCGTGTTCAAGTGCTACGATTTCAATACTCCTGCATAAAACAGAAGTCCTAGTAATGCCTTTATCTCCTCAAAATTTGTGTTCTTTGAGTCCCTTTCACGTTCGTAATTGTCTTTTATTATACTGATGTATATATTGGTATAATCAACAATCTTCTGTAGAATATCATCTGTGAAGAAACACTGCCAAGCTGTCATCGGTGTGATAGCCTCTTTTGCTGCTCCTTTGCACCCTGGAAGATGAGTCACAATATTCCAGCGTTTTGTACGGACTGATTGTGTAGGTTCAGCCAGTTTCCATTTAGTGCCATCTTTACCAGTGTAGTTACCTCTATAAAGCAGTGGGATGTCATCACAGGAAGTAGAGTTGCCTTCCGAATGTTCATTGCCAGTGGGTACTTCATCATCACTATCATCACTTTGTTCCGTATCTGTGTTCCGGACTTGGCCGTCTTGTATTTCTTCTTGAGGATCAACATCAGTCCCTACATCACTTTCATCACCACCCAGTTCATTTTCTGTTTCTGCCAAGAATGATTCATTTAGCAGAGAAGAAATATGGTCTGCTTCTCTCCCATCCATTTCACCGAAACAGGGAAAACATACTGAAATGTAAAATTTAACTCAGAACATTTATGAGAACACAAAAGGTCATGGTGGGTCAGGGTGACCCACACACTACTTTCCTCAAGAACTGCTGCGCTCGAACTGAGTGCCACCTGTTGTGCTGTGTAGAGCGGGTAGACTTAGGAAGATACTGGGAGTGGAGTTGCTGTGTCGCCATTGGTGGAGGAGGAGTGAATGAAAATGTAAGCGTGTGGGTCATGACAACCCACAGCGACCATTCTCGAGGGGAATTCCTTGGACCTTGGACCTTTAAGTTTTCTTATAAATACACACAATATGAGTAAAGAACTGGAATCACAGCTAAGGCTTTTTTCAGATGATGTATAGAGTAATGAATAAATTAGAAGATTGTGAGCGACTGCAAAAAGACATTGACAATGTTGCAAGATGACCAATAGGCAATGGTATGATGATAAATGGGGTTAAAAGTCAGGTTGTGAGTTTCAATAATAGGAAAAGTCCTCTTAGTTTAAATTACTGTGTTGATGGGGTAATAATGTTCTTTATGGGGATCATTGTAAGTACTTAGGTGTTAATATAAGGAAAGATATTCATTGGGGTAATCACATAAATGGGATTGTAAATAAAGGGTACAGATCTCTGCACATGGTTATGAGGCATGTTCAGGAGTTATAGAACGGATGTAAAGGAGGGACACCGAGCTCAATAGCTGCAGTCGCTTAAGTGCGGCCAGTATCCAGTATTCGGGAGATGCTGGGTTCGAAACCCCACTGTCGGCAGCCCTGAAGATGGTTTTCCATGGTTTCCCATTTTCACACCAGGCAAATGCTGGGGCTGTACCTTAATTAAGGCCATGGCTGTTTCCTTCCCTGTATCGGTGCGATGTAAAGCAACTTGAAAAAAAAAAAAAAGGAGAGGGCATATAAGTCTCTGGTAAGATCCCAACTAGAGTATGGTTCCAATGTATGGGACCCTCACAAGGATTATTTGATGTGAGAACTGCAAAAAATCCAGAGAAAAGCAGCTTGATTTGTAGTGGGCGATTTCTGACAAAAGAGTAGCATTACAAAAATGTTGCAAAGTGTGGGCTGGAAAGACTTGGCAAAAAGGAGACAAGCTGCTCAACTCAGTGGTATGTTTAAAGTGGTGGAAAGGTGGAACTTCCCAAACGTACGAGTTAGAATTTGTTAAATACATTAACTCCACCATGAATCAAGATGAAATTTATTACTTGTAATCAGAGGTAGGTTCTGAGCTGTCAGTGGACAGATGGCATGGAATTATATTAGTAGATGAATAAGTTTGAATGATTTTTTAAAAGTATGAAAGATGAAGATAAAGTTGGAATTCAAGAGGACAAATTGGGGCAAATATTCATTTATAAGAAGAGGAGTTAGGCTTGGGAATAATTCATCAAGGGAGATGTTCAATTAATTTCCAAATTCTGTGCAATTATTTAAGTGAAGACTAGGTAAGCAACAGATATGGAATCTGCCAGCTGGGCGACTGCCCTAAATGCAGATCAGTGGTGATTGATTCTTGCAGGCATCCTGTTTACTGATGGTAGCCATATTGCCCTGTGTATTTGTGATGGTCTCTTTCCTTCAAGATTCCTTTCTAGCACCTCTCTTTATCAGGCCTGGATGTTTAATCATGGAATGGCCATACCATTGTAATCTCATCCCCTTGATTACAGCTACGATATCAGTGTCCTTTGTAAAGCTTTCCTTTTTTTTTTCCTTTTCCACCATTCCCCATATTCATTAATAGGCCTGAATATCTCTGACCTTCTTCTCATATACAGTGGGTTTGCATTTGTTAATGTCGAAAATTCATAACCGTATCATACCACTGACTGTATTATTGTCTTGTATATTCTTATATTGGTTTTTGTTTTTATCGTGTCTCATATAGCAAACAGTGTTCCATTCCCTGCCTGAATTCAAATGGAGATCTGGTCCATTATGTCATTTTTCTTAATCCTAAGTACTTGAATGTTTTTACCTCTTTGAATATCATCCCATCAAACCTATTTATAATTCAAGGAGGATAAGTTCCATCTGATCAACTCAATATTTTTTTAAAATTCAATTAAATTTTATATTGGAACACAGGACTAGTTTTGGCCCTTTGACTGGACCATTCTCAGCTAAATACAGGCTGTATCAGAACTATGCCAGCAAAAATATCAGGGATGCTCTTCGTGTTATGTTAAGAACGATGGTGCAATCAGAAAGCGGAGAAAACTTTTCTTTTCAAGAAAATGAGGTTACTTTGTTACTTCCGGGCGCACAATTCAAATTGACGAACTTGGCGTATTCGTTATGCCAGAGCACAAGTCACTGCTGCGCTTCAGGGAAGAGAAGGAGAGGTAGGAGAAGTGGGGTGTATGATGGAGACGCATATGCCAAAGATTGCTCATTTGACTCGCACAAGATTGTCCTTGTCCCTTACAGGCAATATCCACAGTTCGTTTATTAAACAGCTGTAACTGCACAAACAGTACAAGAACAAACTGTAATTAAGACACTCTTGTCAGTCAAGAAATGCACCAGATTGTTTCTCCTCTCATCTGTTGGTCGCAGTAATGTTCTTTATTATTTAACATGCTTGAAGATGCAACACTGCCACCCCACAATTGTGTATTCCTACCCACAACAGTGTAAATTGAATGAAATACTGAACGAGGGAAACAATACACCCAATGGTTTGATTACAGTAGATGTTCAATATGCTCTTCCTACTTCGATGCACATTTCACAACGGTGTAGTAGTGACCTTTGGACTCTGTTTAGGATGTGTGGTGTGTCGCAAATGATGTGGAAAAATGCCTGTATTCTTGGCACAAGTTCATTTTATCTTTCTAGAGGTTCCATAGTAGTCAGTTTGTGCAGAAGAAACTGTACACTGCCTAGTGAGGCTGGGAAGCGACTATGCGAAACGAATGAGGAACTTGTGCATTTGCACCGATCATCTAAATAATATCACAAAAGACAAAGAAGATAAATTAAGAACAATATTTACTAGACATGGAAAAAACAATTAAACAGCTATTTACAGTTAAAACAGAACAAAAATGTAACATCATTTACCTATAATTTGCAGAAAAGTCATCAGCTAAAATTACTGATTTGCAGAAGAAATAGCAGACAAACACTGTCACTGTTGCATTTTACACATTAACTAGCACTTTTTTCACATGAGTTTCATTGAAGCACTCGATACACATTTCTGGTGCTCCTGGACACTCTGCACAGAATGTCGCCACCTTGTTCGTTTTGTTGTTGACAGTTTTCTTACCACGTTGTGCGAATATCTTCTTGTAGCACACTGTGCAGTGTCGCTGCATTTTTCTGGCAGATCCTTCCAGCTTGCCCAGTGTGTGTGCCCTGTTCCTTGTTGGAGGTTTACAAGATGTAGCAGTTCTGTACTGACATAGAGACAAGGCAAGAGATTCCTTGAAATGACGGAAAGATATTTTTCTTTCCAGAACTGCGCTTGCAGTATAGGATCCAGGCATTTACAGCAGTCCCCAGGAGAAGTTCAATAGCAACTTTTCTCCACCGTTTGATACCCTTTCTCAATGGGATGTAGGGGAAGGTGGGGGAATTCCGCCACCAGTTAAATTTTAATAACCGCACATCGAACATGTGCGCGAATAAACATAATCTTTAACAGATGACTACCGAAACACTGCAAAGTATGTCAGTTTACTGTAAGCAAACATGTTTCTACCTGGATATTAAAAATCTAAAATCATCCTTTATTATCTTATTTTGTGACAGCAAATAAACTGAGGTAAGGGCAGTTTAAATTAGCGGTCATTAAATTATGGTTATATTTTATAAAAGTATGATCAATATGAAGTATTTTATAATAAACTTCTGTGTTTTACATTACAAAGGAAAAATTTAATTTATCCTCCAATTCAATACATAACGTAATTCCATCACTAGATGGAGTAATAACATTCAAACATGTTTCAACTCATTTGAGCCATCTGCAGTGAAATAAGGGGGATTAAAGCTATTTACATAATACAAGCTAAAATGTGCTAAAAACATAATGAAGGAACAAATGAAAAACAAAAGAGACATGATGGAAATAAAAAACAATGCAATATACAACATTTCCATCATTAGATGGAGCAATAAATAACTCGTTGAGAAAAATTCAGTGAAAAAAAAAGGTAATATACATAATTGAGTATAAAAAGTGTGTTAAACCTAAGAAGAAAAGAAATGAAAACAAATGATAGACGGAAACAAACAATATGTCCTTATAGTGAGGTTGCCGACCTCTTAGTCTAAAAATGTTGATACAATTCAAAAAACAGGACGAATTCACTGTGTTGAAAATTCAGAACTGACAGTCTGTCTTTGTAAAGTCACCATCACCACAAATGGCTGGGAGGGGAGGGAAAAAGCTTGAGAATCCGAGTTTGAGGCAACGTGCCAGGTGAAATGTATGTGACAACATGATGGAAAAACTTTGATGAATTTCAAATTTTAGAATGGCAGCATTCTCAATTTCTTCTCAATTTAGCGGTCCAATTCTCAATGATTGTTTCCAATGTTGGCTAGGTGTGTTTGCTTTTTTTTTTTTTTTTTTTTTTTTTTTTTTTTTTTTTTTTTTTTTTTTTTTTTTGCTAGTTGCTTTACGTCGCACTGACACAGATAGGTCTTATGGTGACGATGGGACAGGAAAGGGCTAGTAGGAGTGGGAAGGAAGCGGCCATGGCCTTAATTAAGCTACAGCCCCAGCATTTGCCTGGTGTGAAAATGGGAAACCAAGGAAAACAATCTTCAGGGCTGCCGACAGTAGGGTTCGAACCCACTATCTCCCGAATACTGGATACTGGCCGCACTTAAGCGATTGCAGCTATCGAGCTTGGTGCCTTATTTTAAATGGTTGGGAGGGCAGCGACAAAATTGAGAAGCTGTTGCCATTGAGAAGCTGTGTTAGAGAAGATAACAGGTGCATGGTAAACTGTCTGTGACCATAGTGGAAACCGTCAATGAAGTTCCAATCTGTAATGGAAAAAATGAGGTTGTGTGAGAAACTTGGGCTGATAAGTAAAACATATAAAATGAGTGTGAAGAAACTTTAAACTTACAGTACTTAATAGGTGGTTGTCCTCTCGAAATGGCCTGGCCTTCTCAAAGTTAACGGTCCCGTTCTTACGATCGTGTCTATTGTTGGCTCAGCTGTGTTTGCAAGGATGGGAGGAGTGGAGTGCTGGAGGGCTGGTTGGGAGAGGGTGAGGGAGGGGGGGAGTGGTGGTGAGTTGGAGAGATGGAGGCGGGGTTTGTTTTTATTATAGAAGTTCTGACAAATATATGGAATGAATGTTTCAAGTACAATTTTCTTTTTTCATTGATTTCATTTAAATTATGAGAGGGGTTCATAAAACTGATCTAAATCAACGTAGATGCTCTCAAGAATGTTGAGCAAGGTGCCTTTTTGCTCATAATGCAAGATTTTAAGATCTATTGATGTGTATTCATGGCTGGAAGCTTTATGATGTTCACTCATAGCTGAAAAACGATTATATTTGAGAGTGTTGCGATGTTCGGCGTATCTTATGACACAATTTCGGCCTGTTGGACCTTCATAGCTGGAATGACAGGATTGGCATTCTAATTTGTAAATTCCAGAGTTCAAATATCTATTTTTGATGTTATTATTGACATGATGCTGTATAGGCTTTTGGGCTTATGCCATGTCAAGAAAATAAGGTGAAATTCTAGCTAGCGTTGTGCCACATCCTCGGAGCCATCTGGTGGCGAATGAACCTACCATTTCCACTTCTATTATAACGTCTAAAATTTTAAAGAGTCATAGTTTAGGAAGCCTTTCTTGTGGACAGTCAAGATTTCTTCTGAGGTCGCAGGGCACAGTTCCCTGTGAAACGTAAATAATTTCATCTTATTTTCTTGACATGGCATAAACCCAAAAGCCTATACAGCATTATGTCTATAAGTACGGGCCGTGAAAGCATCCATGGCAACAATGTTATTATTGTTATTGTTGACAGTGTGTGGATCGGAAATGAGATTGGAGTTGGTGTGGGAGGTTCTAAACGCTATTTTTATGTTGTATTTTTTAAAGATATTAGAAATTTGGTAAATGCTACTATTATTGAAAGTGGAAAACTTCTTGTTAGGAGCAGAATCTTTTTCTAGAGTAGTCTTGGGTCTGCTCTTATATCTGTTGATGATTCAGCTGATCAAGGTTCTACTGAAACCGTTGTGTTCTGCAATATTGTAGATAGTGTTAATTTTTTTAAATTTATAATTCTTGCAAGATAAAGGAACAGTTAATGCTCTGAGTACCATTCTATTGTAAGCTGCCTTTCTTATGTATGTCTGGATGCACAGAAGTTTGTTGGATGGTATTGATGGTGTGGGTGGGATTCCTGTATATATTAAGGGATAAAGTGTTGTTGCAGTTGCGCATAATGGTTAAGTCCAGGTAATTAAGGGCATTATTGTTTTCTGACTTTATGGTGAATTTTATATGTGGGTCATTGGAGTTGAGAAATTCAAGTACTGTGTTGCTGTTAGTAACATGGGAGTCTAAAATAACAAATGTGTCATCTACTGTACATAGCGTGTCCAGTGTTGAATGCCGTTAATCTTACCAATGATGTGAAGAGTGTGGTGTTTGGATAAATTAAGGTGTTTAATTTTATTGCAAAATTCTATGGAATTCTTTACTGATGTATTGGCTTGAAAATGATAGTGTGATTTGAGGAATTTGTGAATGAACCGAGATACCTCATAGGTCGGACTATTTCTAAAATTGATAATGGGTCTTATGGGCATGTCGGCTTTATGGATATTGGGTAGCGCTTTTGCTGTGGGAAACTTCATATTCATAATAATCATTTTGGATTTCTCAAGGTCATTAAACAAAAACGAAACTTTTTAATAATGGTTTTTAGGTCTCTTTGCATTTTATTAGTAGGATCTATTTTAGAGGTTATGTAGTTGTTTTCTGTAAAAGATGTTTGTGCTTTATTGATATAGTCACTTTTGTCCATGATTACGGTAGCATTCCCTTTGTCGGCTTTTGTTATTTTTAAGTTATTATGTTTGACTTTTATCTTTAGTTTGTGGACTTTAGCTATGTGTTCTGTGTTGGGTTTAATGGTTTGTTGTTGATTAAGGATAGAAGATAGTTTACGTCTGACTTCATATTGGACCTCTTCTTTGTATGTTTATGGATGATTTATTAATGGCTAATTCCAATTCAGCTATGGTGGAAATAAAATTATCACGGTTAGAAGGATTACCCCAATTATGTTTAGGTCCCTTGCTCAGCACATGCTCAGATCATCAGCAAGAGGACAGCCACCTATTAAGTACTGTAAGTTTAAAGTTTCTTCACACTCATTTTACACTTTTTACTTATCGGTCCAAGTTTCTCACACAACCTTATTTCTTCCATTACAGATTGGAACTTCATTGACGGTTTCCACTATGGTCACAGACAGATTACCATTCACCTGTTTTCTCTAACACAACTTCTCAATTATTTCGCTGCCCTCCCGAACATTTAAAATAAGGCAAACACACCTAGCCAACATTGGAAACAATCATTAAGAATGGGAACGCTAAACTGAGAAGAAATTGAGAATGCTGCTATTCTAAAATTTGAAATTCGTCAACGTTTTTCCATCACATTATCACATACATTTCAACTGGTACGTTGCCTCAAACTCAGATTCTCAAGCTTTTTCACTCCCTTCCTAGCCATTCATGGTGATGCTGAACAAAGACAGACTGTGTTCTGAATTTTCAATACAGTGATTTCGTCCTGTATTTTGAATTGTATCAACATTTTTAGTTAAGAGGTCCGCAACCTCACTATAAGCACTTATTGTTCATTTCCGTCTGTATCATTTGTTTTCATTTCTTTTCTTCTTAGATTTAACACATTTTTAGATTTAATTATGTATAATATTAATTTTTTTTTTTTTCACTGAATTTCTCTCAACGAGTTATGTATTGACATGATATAGGCTTTTGGGCTTATGCCATGTCATTTCTATAAGCACAGGCCATGAAAGCATCAATGGCAGAGTTATTTACTGCCCCATCTAATGATGGATATGTTGTATATTATATTGTTTTTTTTAATTTCCATTATGTCTCTTTTGTTTTTCATTTGTTCCTTCATTATGTTTTTAGCACATTTTTAGCTTTGATTATGTAAATAATTTTAACCTCCCTTATTTCTATGAAGATAGCTCAAATGAGTCGAAACATGTTTGAATTTTATTACTCCATCTAATGATGAAATTATGTTATGTATTGAATAGGAGGATACATTAAATTTTTCCTTTGTAAAGTGAAAACCATCAATACAGAATGATTCTAATATCTTGTAATAAACTTTTGTGTTGTTCGATTTGTTGGTTAGGCAGCATTTCGATCCAAAGATAGCCACAGGTGGTGCTATTCCTCCATGCTACTTTACAGTGGGAGCAATTATATTCTTTTTTATTTGCAGATGCCTCAAAATAGACTGAGAAGAACAGAAATGGATGCAGAGGATTTGCCGAAAGCTATTAAAGCGGTGAATGATGGCCAGTCTGTTAAAAAGGTATCGAAGATACTCAACATACTAAGAACAACGTTAGGAGATACTGTAGGGTCAAAGAGAATAAATTAGAAAAACCTGTGTTGGGGTGAAAACCTTTATTTTCTGAAGAACAAGAGAAAGAAATTCATGATCTTCTGTTGCTCTTATCACGTATGTTTTATGGCTTTTCCATCACAGAACTTCATTGTCTGACATTTGATCTGGTAGAAGCAAATGGGATTGCTCATAATTTCAACTGGACGACAAAGCAGGCTGGTCCAGATTGGGTTTATGGTTTTTTAAAGAGAATGAAAGCCATATTTGAAAAAGCAATAAAGAATCTATGTATTATATGTGATGAATATGAAAAAAAACCAATGAATTGTGGTATAGATGCACATATTGCCCCAAGTGGCGCCGTGCAGAATGCAGTGGTCAAAATTCTCCTGAAAACTAGGTTTGTGATTTTGTTTGTGTAATTAGATATGTAGCGTCTATCGTAATTGTGCATTTGACATCCAAGACTATCGATATGTAAGCCTATCCATTAAATTTGCAGATGGCGCTATTACCAGAGCCCTGCACGGATGCGTATATCAGCAAAGTTTGTGTCTGCGTGGATGCAAATGGAATGGAAGTGCAGATAATTTTGCTGATAATTCCCAAATTAGGAAGTTTATTGATTTTTCACTCAGGTATACCCATATTTTTGTTTGCAGTTAGGCGACCCTTGGCAGTGGTATGGGAGAATGGTTATATATAAAGAGTCTTGAGACCATAAAGCCATAAACCTGACCTAAGCCTAACTGGCTCCTGACCGCAATTAATGGAAGAAGGAACAAAGGTCAATACGTCGGTAGTTGTCGCAAGAGAAAATCCCTCATAAACCTGTGACTGTAGGGGGTTCTGGTGCCAGGAATCAGGTCTATTGTATTATGTTAACAAATCTATACTTTTCAATAGCTTGGGTGTAATATACTGTAGCTAAATATTTGCAATATCTGCAGGTAAGCATTCGCGGATGTGGGTGCGGATGCGGATACTATTTTGTATATCCGTGCAGGGCTCTAGCTATTACCCCATTAGTATGGCAGAATTGCCTTCATGGCATGGGCAATACCACCACATTCACTGTTTCACAAAAACACACTAATTACCTATAAATTATGTATAACTACTAATTATACTTAGTACTGCATAAACTACACAGTTCAAAAAAATTAGGGGAACATGTTTTTGAATGTATGCCATGCTCCACAAAACAATACCTCACACCCAGGTATATTACCAACTAAACCTTTACTCTTTACCGTTGAAGTATACAAAAGAACATCGATTCATTTGCGTTCATTTTCAGAACACAAACGGAAATGTCCAAATAGGGGGGAAAACAAAGTGATAACAGTCCCCCAGGGTGGATTTTTATCCCAGTTGGAGAGCTTTAGTATGGTGTATGTCCTCCATGAGCATTTATCACAGCTTGGCACCTACATGGCATGTTCCGTATAAGTCGACGGAGGTCATATTGCAGTATCAGGTCCCATTCTTCAATGAGAGCCTGTTCGAGGTCTTGGAGAGTCTGTGGTGGAACAGGACATCCATGAACACTTCCGTCAAGCCTATCCCACACATGCCAATGGAATTAAGGTCGGGACTCGCTGCTGGCCATTCCATCTCTTGAATGTCCAATTCTCGCAAGACAGCTTTGGTGATGCGCGCTACATGAGCCATAGCATTATCGTGCACGAGTATGAATTCAGGGTCAACACCATATGCAGCAACCAACACATGCTGTAGCAGTATGTGCTCAATGTACCCCACAGCGGTAAGATTACCACGGACAACGACAAGATCCGTACGACCATCAATACTGGTGCCACCCCACACCATCACAGAACCTTGTCCGAATTGGTCACCTTCCTGGAAAACATTTGGCATGTACTGCTCACCACGGCATCTCCATACACATTGACGTCCATTGCGCTGTATCAGGGGAAATCTAGACTCGTCTGTGAATATCACAAGTCTCCATTGGCGAAGTTGCCAGTTGACGTGGGTATGGGCAAACAGAAGATGAGCTGTGCGATGTTGCTGCGTTAAACGGGGCATTCAAACAGGACGTCTGGGTCATAAGGACACTTCTGTTAACCTGTTTCTTACTGTCTGGTCAGACACCGTGACTCCAGTGACACTCCTGAGGTCTTGTTGCAGTTCTCTGGCAGTTGCTGAATGATGCAGCAATGCACAGATGGTCAGATATTGGTCATCCTGTGGGGTTGTCATGTGTCCACGACCTTCTCCAACCCTCCTTGTGAATTGGCCAGTCTCACTGTAGCGATTCCACAAGCGGTGAATAACTGACAGAGAGACATTGAGATCCACAACACGCACCACTATTCACTTTGTTTTGAGGGGTCACCTGACAGTTTAATGCATGGCTACGCCTACAGATGGAGTATAACTTCGATTTGACATACCCTGAGTAGCTAAGGTCTCAAGTTATGCTGTACAACCATCGGAACCCCATCTACCAAATAATGTTCACATATCAGATGTTACAAAACATGTTGCCCTAATTTTTTTGAACTGTGTACTGTATTACAATATGGAACTATATTCTGTATTTTGTTACTTACTACATTAAACGATATTAACACATAGTGACATTATCCTTAAGGTGGTGCCATTCCCCCATCCTCCCTCAATATGATGACATTTGGTCACCAAGATCAACACCCTTTTTGATCTTGTTGTAGCACAACACAGATTTTGGCTTCAAAATTGGATCTCCTTTCCCGTTCCTTTTTCCGGTGTCTTCCAGAATATCGCCATGATCAGGTACAGTGGATATCATCAAGACGCTCCTTTTGTCCATCCAGTTAATTATTTTGACCCCCTTTACATTCTCTGCACCAAAAATTTCCCCACCTCCCCACCTTTTAAGGTGCTTATTTACCACATCCTTAGAGAGACCACTCTTACTGGGATGAATTGTTCCACAGAGAAGCATTTTCTTGTCCAATAGATTCTGTGCCAATGGAACACTTGTATAAAAATTGTCGGCGAACAAGGTGCAACCTTTTCCCAACAATGGTTCACTCATTTTCATGACGACTGCTTCAGTGTGACCTGTCCCTTGAAGCACATCATCTTTCCCTTGATAAACTCTTACAGCAAAGGTATATCCCTCTTATGTGACTTGTTTGGGATATACTGCCTAAAAAGCAATCTTCCCCTCCACGGCACCATAGATTTGTATATTAGAACATTTCTCCCATGGGTTAAGGCATTCTGAAAATTTTCCTGAAGCTGGTCTACTAGAGACTTAATTTTGTACACTCTTTCATTTCTCTCCCTAGGGACTTCATTATCACACAAATGCCAATAGGAAAGCAAAGCTAGGAAGCGATCACGAGCCATAGTGGTTTTTATTACCTTATTCCCATATAAAGGGTTACCAATAAAGTGGCAGTTCAGGGACATAATTTAATCCTGTGACATATAATATCCCCAAAACTTGGACATTTCTTCCTTCGAGGTATCAATCTATTTGGATAACTGAACACTTTGCTCACTTTTGTGCAGCAAGTCTGATTGTTTTGGTTACCATAGTCTGCATAATTTGTTGTGTTACAAACATGTTATAAATGTCATAAGGGCTATTGAAATTCATCAGAATGTTCACCTGTGTGTCATCACAAAAAATGGGGATGCCAATGTCATAGCCCCATATTGCACCCAACCTTAGCACATCATCATCATCATCATCACTTACATCGTCATCGCCAACAATCTGACTTGGAGAAGTATCACTTAGAGTTTCATCCCTGTAAATAGCTGATCCACTTGCTTCAAGAGTCACTGTCTGTGTCAGGATGGTGTCCCGAACCACGAGGAACGTCTTAACATAACACGATGAGCATCCCTGGTGTTTTTGTCGGTATAGTTCTGATACACCCTATATATGCATATTCGGAAATACTAAAATAGCACTCTTCAATAATTAAAAAGATTGAATCACTGTTGTTGTCTTTAAAAACATCCACTTAATAGATAAAAGTGGCTTAAAACTTGCTGTGAACCAGATATTTCTTTACAAATTGTGAGCATGCTCAAACTATATAAGAATGTGAAAATATTGCAGTACAGGTTTAATATAAAAGATCATAAAAAGTCGGCATTTGAATATACTCCCTCGGTTCAGTGTGGACCTGTTCCCAGTGGCTGTGTTGATGGTGCACTGAGTGCTGTCCATCACTTGGATTGCAAGAGGAGAGTAAGTTGAGGGGGAGGTGAGGCGTAGCAGGAGGAGGAGACTGGCAAGTGTGTTTTTGATACTGATTGGCAAACGTTTTAGAATAAAAACTGGTAATTGAAAGGGTATCTGTATTATATAAAATGTTTGTTTTTTCTGTTATTTCATTTCAGTTATAATTTGAGTAAGCATATTGATCTAGATCAGGGCCTCTCAGGGTGCATGCGCGTGGTGCATGCACTGTGCACGGTGCAAAAGACGACTTCGCTTAGTTGACCAGAGTGCAGACCCCCCACTCCTCTTTCCCTACACCTGCCTCACCCGTTCGGCCTGTCTTCGCGTTCCTCGCCTTCACTGCTGTTTCTCCCCCACTGCGAAATGTTTACGTGTGGTGAGCGGAGACGCTCAGTTGTATGGGACAAGGTTACCAGTGTTATTAAAAAAACCTCTTATTTCAGTTTAGTTCGAGGGTCCCATTTCCGAAAGGCGCTGGACCAGGGTACTAAACAACTTTACAGGTGGTGCACGGCATGCTGGATATTTGTCGGCATATACTGTAGATTACGTTTGGTTTGAGTAGTGTCCTTCTCTAGCTCTTCTTTTCCTTTTTCCTTGCAATTACACCAGTAATGTCTGGAATAAGGGATCGGCTTACAGCAATTCTGAGAGCGTTCTTTAAATTACAATCAGAAATACTAGCACGCAATCTAGTTTTCGTACAAGTCAAAACAGAAAAACCTTTCACATATACATGTGGATCCAAGCATAGAAATAATCTTAGCTGCTTCTCGATGTAGCTTAGGAAAATCTTCCTTCGGCAAATTCTGGTAGAATTCGGGCAAAGTCTTTGTATGGAAAAACAGATCTTTTTGACGATCATCACTTTGCAAATCTATTAATTCAAATCGCAAATCAGGAGATACACTTTCAACTGCTACCGAAAAGGGCTTTACAAACACATCAAGCATTGGCTGCAGGTCAGTAATATCCTGTAACGAGAAACACACCTTTTTAAAATAAAAGTTATGTTTTTAATATATGAAATTACTTTGGAGTACAAAAAGGGACATATTTACATAAAGAGGTATTGTGGACGAATGTTTTCTAATTGCATGTTACGCTCGTACACTTAAAATCATCTACTTTTTTTTACAGTTGACGGTATACTGGTACTTTACCTGGAATTGGTCGCTAAACTCGTTTTCAAGGGATTGTAGCATCTCGACGTACTTTTCAAAGCGTGCTCCTTCCCACACAGATGCTGTCAAACAAAACCATACTAACGTTTGAGTAAACCACTTTGTAAAACCTAGAGTATTTATTAAAGATTATAATATGTATATATATATATATATATATGTATATATATCGCTTACCTAGCTCAGGGAAGTGTTCCGTATTTTTTCCGAAAGGTTGTGTTTGAGGAGTTGAAGTTTGTGTTGGAAAGCCTTAATCTTGCTGACCATGTCGTTGATTAGATGATTTTCTTTCTGGAGTTTCAGACTTAGATCATTTAGAAGAGCCATAATATCTGCTAAAAATCCTAAGTCAGCTGCCCATTCAGGGTGATGTAAAAGTGGCTCTGGACGTCCTTTTTCCACCAAAACTCAGCAACAGCGTGGCGTATTCGAAAAAATCGTAAAATTACCTTTCCCTTGCTTAACCACCGTACCTCTGTATTGTAGGGGATATCGGGATACTCTTCCTCAAGTGAAACCAAAAATTATTTGAATTGGCGATGAGTGAGCCCGTGAGAACGAATATAGTTCACGATACGCACAACTACGTTCATCACGTCTTGAAGACCGATAACTTTTGCACAAAGAGCCTCTTGGTGAGCAAAACAATGAATGGATGGCAAATTCAGCATATTAAGCTTTTTCCGCAGTAAACCAGTGAACCCTTTTACTTTACCGCACATTGCTGGCGCCCCGTCTGTTGTCACGGAAAATAGCTTTTCCCAAGTGAGTCCTATTCCTTCAGCTGCCATTTCGACCGCGTCTAAAATATCCACACCTGTAGTAGTGTCCTTCATTGAAATCATATCTAGGAGCTCTTCCATTACATGCAGGTCGTCGTCTACGCCACGTAAAAATATGGCTAACTAGAATGTCTCGCTAATATCCGTTGACTCATCAAGTGCAATGGAATACGCTAAGAATTATGGAATACGCTGCCAATTGTTCGCGCAAATTCCCTGCAATGTCGCTGATTCATCGAGTTATTGTCATACTGGACAGTGGTATTCTGCTGTATGCTGGAGCTAATGTAGGGTTCATTGTCTCTACTACGTCCAAGAAAATACTCTTTATTAGTGACCCTTCCATAAACAGCTTCCCAGCTCTTGCTAGCCGTAAAGCAACTTTATAACTAGCTCTAAGAGCAGCGTCACTACACACTTCATCTTCATCGCCCTAAATTAGATATATTAAAGAAGTGAATTAGAAATACAGATACATGTTTGAGAGGAATGTAAACATAATTTTTTTTTTAAATGCAGAACCCGTAACCAAACTGAAAATGCTACAGTACTGGAACGAACCTCATTTGTGGATATAGAATGCTCTTCTTCAAGATGTTTCAACTCCCTTAATTCTTTCTCTCTGGCGTCTCCTATGATTTCACAATAATTTTCCGAATGTAGTCTGTTGTAGTGTCTTTCAATAGACGATTTTCTTACGCACGTAATTATCGTCCCACAGATTAAGCATTTGGTGTTATCGTCATGACAGACAAAAAAATACGAAAGTTCCCAGTTCGATTGAAATGGACTTTCGGCAGTCTTTGCTTTCTTCGAAACAGGTTGCTACATTATTATGTTGTTGTCGTGCGCTTATCCATTTCATTGATAAACACGTCGTCTACCACCAAACGCTTCGTCGCTCTCAGCACAGGACACCATCCGAGTCAAGCCGAGTTTCGCCGAGGGGGACCGATGCACAGTGCACAGAGCCTATGCACCTCGTTCTGCACGCGTGAGAGTTTCGGCGTTTGAGAGGCCCTGATCTAGATGTATGAAGCATTCCTCGACAATATGAAGAAAGGTACTTTTTTGTGTAATTCTTAAAATTTTTAGATCCTGTTCGATATTACAGAAATTATGTTCAAAATCAGCCAAGTGTTGTCCCACTGCTGAGAAACGGTTGTTTTAATGTGTTAGTATGTTGAAGGTAGCGAGTATTAAAACTTCTACCCATTTGACTTATATAACTGGCCTTACAATCAGAACACTTTAATCTATAAATACCTGAATACTTGTATTTGTTAGGCTTGGTCGACTGATTTAGAATAGTGAAAAATGGAGGAGTTATTATTGGATGGTTTGAATGCTATTCTGATATTGTGCTTCTTAAACAGTGATCTTATGGGTACTATTATTATTGAAAGTTAATGTTGAGAATTCGTTTTTAGAGTTTTGCCTCTTTAACTAAGCTAGATTTGGGTTTATGTTAAACTTTGGAAATTATTTTATTCTCGAATTCATTATTGTGACCATTACTTCTAGCTATTGTACAGATGGTGTTCAATTCTTTATTAAGATTTTCAAGGGATAATGGAATATTGAAAGCTCTGTAAACCATGCTATAGTACGTAGCTCTTTTATGCGAGTTAGGGTGAGTAGAGTCCTGTTTATGGTATTTATGGTTTGGATGGGTTTCCTATAGATGTTGTAGGATAAATAATTATCATGCCTAATAACTGTTAGACCAAGGTAATTTAATGAACGGTTTGATTACGTTTCCATAGTAAATTTTATGTGTGCATCTAATGTGTTCAGTTGATTTAAAATGGGAATTACCATTGGTGAAACGTTCATCTACTATTTTAAAAACATCATCCACATATCTAGATCAAGAAAGGAGGTAATTTTTTTTTTTTTTTTTTTTTTTTTTTGGAGTTTTCTAAGTTACTTAAATAAATCTCTGCCAAGATTCCTGAGGCCAGAGATCCCATGGGAAGCCATTGTAGTTGAAAAATAATATTGTTAAAGTAAAAGTAGTTATTATTGAGGACAAATTTTAATACAGTTAATTTGTGATGTGAAAATGGGAACTAATGTTTACTGGACATAACTGAATTATAACATCAAAGCATCTAAGAGTATTTATTTATTCATCTGTCATGTCGACTTGTGTATCCAGCTGTTATCTATATTATCGGCCATTGTTGGAACTGTTACCTAACTGTGGAGGTTACCAGACCAATTTAATTCAAAGTTTCTTATCCATTATTGTCACGCATTTGACTGGACTATGTGATGCGCTGAATTATCATTTGTAACTTATGCGCACCTTCGCGGTGCACGCGTTGAATTGTGGGACGACTGGCTACTTCCCCAGCTCAGAGTGTGAGCTCAGTAGTCTGCTCGCTGCTACACTGCAAGATGGCTGTGTTGTGTGAAGCTCCCAAGTGGACGGCTTGGCAAGAAGGGAAAGCGATTACAATGGAGCCAGACTCCAGTGGTTAAATAATGATGTTAGGGCTAGGCCCTGTTATTCTTTTGAAAGTTATCCAGTGTGCTCCAACCTTAATATTTTCTTAATGTAACATGTAAACTTGGTGCTGTGAGTTAACCGTTATCGGTATGAAAAGTTTTAAGTGTCTTGTAAGTTGGATATCTTAACTCCAAGTAAGTACTGAAAATTATAATTTATTGAAGGGATCCCGTTCGTTCAGACACTAGAGTGAGTAATTTCATCGTGGACATGACCAACATCATAAACGCAACTTTCAGTATAGTAACCTTGTAAGCAAAATTTGATATATATATTTGAACTGAATCCGTTGGAAAAAGAAAATTAATGTAATGTAGGGAGATCGGGATCGCTAGTTATGCGTCTATGAGGTGGTATTTTGTGTAAGTGTTTTTATCTTATGGTTTTGTCGGTGTGCATTATTGCCAACTGTTCTTCTTGATGTTCATAATGATGATGAATCTTATTATTATTATTATTATTATCACTTTTATTCTTTTGTAATTCATTTCGGTGCGTGTTTTCTCCCTTAATTTTTTTTCTGGTTTGTGGTATTTGCTGTCTGATTTTGTCCTATTGCCTTCGTGGCTGATTATTTGTACGTGATTATTATTGCATTGTTACGGGTGTTAATTAATGACACCTCATATTCGCATTGTAGCGCAATCCAGGGCCCCCTCTGTTCTAAAGTATGTAAACCGCAGGTGAATTGATTAACTAAAGCTAATGTAAACTGGTACTATCACCTCTTGGATAAATAATAATAATAATAATTATTATTATTTTTAACAACTTAAAATCTGAAAATTGAAATTTGCTGGTCAAAATTAAGTTTAATATGGGGGTTTTCTTTCGTTGTCTTATAACTTTTCTCCCATTGTTTGTGTTCCTTGCTTTTGTCTTTATTACGTCATGTCATCCCTTCTTATCTAATCTGAAGATACGCTGTTTTTTGGGGTGGCTTTGATGATTATTATGGGATCTTGGCTTCGCGTCGGTAACGGGTAGCTCCTGTTATGTGCCTCAGTGTTCTTTTATTATTATTATGTGCGCACCGTTAATTGTAAATTTCCTTTAATATACTTCATTTTGTTGGTGTTGCTGTGCGCTATTATTTTATTGTGTTTTCATCTAGCTCGTTTCTTTGGTGTAATGTTAATTTGCGGTTGGAGCCACTAATTTTTTTCCCTTTTTCGTGTGTCCTTGTGTGCGTCTTGTAATTTAGCATTTTAGTAGTGTAGCAAATTTCAGTTTTAAAGAGATTTTATATCGCAGGCCCGCATATCGGTTGCAACCAAATTTAAAATATATTTTAATGTTTCTATATGTAAGGTAATGAGTTAGTAATGAATTTTCAAACCTTAATTTTGGTGGAAGCCTATGTTAATGTGAGCTTCATTTCATCTTAATTTCAACTTTATTTTAAAATACTGTTTCTCTCATTTAGTTTAATTGCATTTTAAATTTTTGGAAAAAGATATATCTATATATATATTTATTGTTCTTATTTTATACCATTTTCAAATTACATTTACTTAGTAAATTTTCTTCATTTTAAATTTATCTCGTGTGTCATTTAGTAGCTAGCAATATTTACCTGGCAACCTGTCAAAGTTATGTAAGACTCTGGCCTTTTAATTCTCGCCTTTGCCCTCCACGCTTCATATTTTATGCTACTGCCCTTACAGTAAGTATTGTGCTTGTTTTCTTCTTGATGTTTGTGCTTTTCATTTAGATGTTTTGTTTACTAATTGATAAGGTTGCAGTAGTGTTTCGTAGCTTTCGCCGTGGTTGTTGTTGTTGTTCTAACAACTTGATAAGTTGCCCGGGTCAGTGTTGCTGGCTGCCAAAGGAGACCAACCTTTTAAACTTAAAAATTGTAAAACTGAAATGGATCTAAGTAATTGTGCTTAATATGTGTTTCATGTTGATCGAGACTTGCTTATCGCTGCCTTCTTGGCCTTGGAGTAAGGCGTGGCTGTGTATCTGTGCACTTGCTGCTTGTTTTGTTTACCATTTTCCGTGGTCATGGAATCCTGTTGGTTTTGGGGTCTGCTTATTCTATACCTGCCATGTAGGGGTAAGTTGAAGACCATTCTCACTTTTATTAATAATTAATTTGAAATATTTACTTAATTTGCTTTCTGATTTAAATAATTGAAAGTTTTTTCCACATTTTACCTTAATGATGTGATGTTCTTTGACCTTGTTATCTGCAGCTTCTTGGTATACTATAGGTCTTGCTGGAATTGCTGTGCCTGTCCTTGGTGGGATTTACTTGGATTAATTTGTGTTGGGTTTTGGAACTGCTGTTGTGACCCTGATTTAAATTCTAAGTGATGTTTTTATTCCAGTTTCATCCATGGTCCAGAGTGTGTGATATGAAATTGTATTGTAATAAAATTTTCTCTTGCAGTGACTGTGTACCCACCTCGCTGTTTGGCCTGAACATGTGAAATTGATTTACAATCTTGACCCATGGTGACTCTCTCCTTCCATTTTATTTTACTGTCCTGCCTTGTCCAGGTTACGATGTGTCATGTGTTATTATTCTGAGTTTATTTAATGTGGTGAGTTCTCATGTGTTGATAATTCTTGCTTGTGTATATTGGTTCATATCTGGGACATGTGCTGTGGGATTTCTTCTTATTTTGCCTTATGTGGTCTTGTGCATGTTCCCGTTCTTGATATGGTGTTGTTGTAGGTCTGTATTGAACTCGTGGATGATTATGGCATATGATTATGGTGTATTGATGGGAATCTCACTTGGATTTGTTGTGTTTAATGCTATTTGTGTAACCTTGGGCAGTCTTCTTATTGTCATATACTCTGAAAAGCTTTTCCTGATTGAACGGTGATAGGCTACGTCTGTATGGTTCATCTGAGATGGTATTATCTTTTTAATTTGATGTGTCCATGTCAGGTAGCTCTGTCAGTTCTGTTGTGGAGTGATTAATTTCAGTACCTGATGTTATTTATGTCTTAGTCCTTTTGGTACTACTCATCACCTTTTATTCATCTTTTCTGCTGTGTGCATGTACTTCACTCATGTGGTCTTGTTGTAATGAGGCGTGGTCTTAATTTCCTTTTGAATCTGTGGTTTATTTGACCTGGTTAATTGTAGTCATTGTGTATTAGCTTCTTCCCCTTGCATATTTTCTGTCAGGTGTCTGTGTACTAAACTCTTGCTCTGGGTTTCATTCTCTGCTGCTCATTATGTGTGACTAGTGTCACGCATGTGTGTGATCTTCTGGTGCTGGTTAATGATATCAGTTTTGGCCATCTGCTTGAGTGAATTTTCATTCTTCCTGATTTTTCATTGCTAGTCCTGGTGGGTTGCTGCATGTGTTGATTCTTGGTTGCCCTTATCTCTTGTCGCTTTATCCACGTGTTGTTACTGGTACTTCATGGCGGTTGTGTGGGTTCATTTCTGAGTTCTGGCGTGGAGTACAGTTGGTATCCCTGAAACGACTCTTCGTTTTTTTTTTTCTGTGTCTTCATGTTTGGAGTTTGGTTATGGATCGCGCTATTGTTGCATGGTTACTGGTGCTGTTTGTTGCCTAATTATTGTGGAATCTGTTCTGAAATTAACCTTCTGCAGTAAATCTTCCTTCCTGTTAATTTTCTATGGGTTATGGGAGTGTATTTGTTAAATGTTGTCATTTCGTTAATGTACACTGTCCTGATCATGTCTTCATTTGATGTCTAGTGGTATGAGAGCTTATGTCTCTTTTGATTTGTATCCGTGGATCTGATGTTG
The DNA here is from genome assembly GCF_040414725.1 of Anabrus simplex. Taxonomy (NCBI): domain Eukaryota; kingdom Metazoa; phylum Arthropoda; class Insecta; order Orthoptera; family Tettigoniidae; genus Anabrus; species Anabrus simplex. The sequence continues at coordinate 158,965,566 of NC_090267.1, forward strand.
CATGTGATTCAGTATTATTATTATTATTTTTTTTTAAATGTGTACAAGAAGTTTTCCTTGCATCTGGTGGTTGTCACTGTGTAATGTCTTCCGATTTATCTTATTTACATAAGGTATTCCTTTGTTCATGCCTTCCGTAGTTCTTCATCTGGTTTAGTAAGGTAACCCCTTGTAATTCAGTTGCTTCTGGCTCTACCCTGCATGTTTTTGCAACACTATATTGTTGCCTGGTTTTCATCTGACTGTTCTGGGTTCTATTCCAGTGAGTATGGGATCATTTGGGGTAAATCCGGAACTGTCGCTAAAATTCCTTGTCCGTCGTTGGGGTATGGGACCCAACTGATTGACTGAGGGTTCTTCTCCATCAGACATTTTCGAGTGCTACTTTGTTTCGGCAGTTCGAGTGATTAGTTATGTGCCATGCCACGACGCCATTAATGCCTGTGTTGTGTATTTCGACCTGCAAAATTATTTACCGTCTTTGGAACATTATTTTGTGCTCCCACATATTATGTTGCAGTTTGTTTTGCGCGCGCTTTTCCAGCCATGCAACTATTTTAAGAGAGCAAGAATGTGTGATAGCTATGGTTGCCTACTACACTCTGTACTGGTATGATAATCCTACTCTGTGTCATGTGCTGTCAACTTGTGTGGTGTGTGATGAGACGCTGGCCACGTTGCATCCCATTCTGTTCACACTCAACATGTAATCTGCTAGTATTGTGTGAAGGTCAACATTCCTGCAACCAAGTAAGACCATTCCTTGTTATTTGAACCTGAAAATTTTTTGGGTATGTCTCTTCCTGTATCCAACGTATGAAGATTTGTTTGGACATTGAAATTATACCTATGGCATGCTATCCATTGTTTTGGGCTTGTGCCTCCCCTGTGTTCTGGCTTCGGGAGGGGAGGACTGTGATGTGAAAATGGGAACTAATGTTTACTGGACATAACTGAATTATAACATCAAAGCATCTAAGAGTATTTATTTATTCATCTGTCATGTCGACTTGTGTATCCAGCCGTTATCAATATTATCGGCCATTGTTGGAACTGTTACCTAACTGTGGAGGTTACCAGACCAATTTAATTCAAAGTTTCTTATCCATTATTGTCACGCATTTGACTGGACTATGTGATGCGCTGAATTATCATTTGTAACTTATGCGCACCTTCGCGGTGCACGCGTTGAATTGTGGGACGACTGGCTACTTCCCCAGCTCAGAGTGTGAGCTCAGTAGTCTGCTCGCTGCTACACTGCAAGATGGCTGTGTTGTGTGAAGCTCCCAAGTGGACGGCTTGGCAAGAAGGGAAAGCGATTACAATGGAGCCAGACTCCGGTGGTTAAATAATGATGTTAGGGCTAGGCCCTGTTATTCTTTTGAAAGTTATCCAGTGTGCTCCAACCTTAATATTTTCTTAATGTAACATGTAAACTTGGTGCTGTGAGTTAACCGTTATCGGTATGAAAAGTTTTAAGTGTCTTGTAAGTTGGATATCTTAACTCCAAGTAAGTACTGAAAATTATAATTTATTGAAGGGATCCCGTTCGTTCAGACACTAGAGTGAGTAATTTCATCGTGGACATGACCAACATCATAAACGCAACTTTCAGTATAGTAACCTTGTAAGCAAAATTTGATATATATATTTGAACTGAATCCGTTGGAAAAAGAAAATTAATGTAATGTAGGGAGATCGGGATCGCTAGTTATGCGTCTATGAGGTGGTATTTTGTGTAAGTGTTTTTATCTTATGGTTTTGTCGGTGTGCATTATTGCCAACTGTTCTTCTTGATGTTCATAATGATGATGAATCTTATTATTATTATTATTATTATCACTTTTATTCTTTTGTAATTCATTTCGGTGCGTGTTTTCTCCCTTAATTTTTTTTCTGGTTTGTGGTATTTGCTGTCTGATTTTGTCCTATTGCCTTCGTGGCTGATTATTTGTACGTGATTATTATTGCATTGTTACGGGTGTTAATTAATGACACCTCATATTCGCATTGTAGCGCAATCCAGGGCCCCCTCTGTTCTAAAGTATGTAAACCGCAGGTGAATTGATTAACTAAAGCTAATGTAAACTGGTACTATCACCTCTTGGATAAATAATAATAATAATAATTATTATTATTATTTTTAACAACTTAAAATCTGAAAATTGAAATTTGCTGGTCAAAATTAAGTTTAATATGGGGGTTTTCTTTCGTTGTCTTATAACTTTTCTCCCATTGTTTGTGTTCCTTGCTTTTGTCTTTATTACGTCATGTCATCCCTTCTTATCTAATCTGAAGATACGCTGCTTTTTGGGGTGGCTTTGATGATTATTATGGGATCTTGGCTTCGCGTCGGTAACGGGTAGCTCCTGTTATGTGCCTCAGTGTTCTTTTATTATTATTATGTGCGCACCGTTAATTGTAAATTTCCTTTAATATACTTCATTTTGTTGGTGTTGCTGTGCGCTATTATTTTATTGTGTTTTCATCTAGCTCGTTTCTTTGGTGTAATGTTAATTTGCGGTTGGAGCCACTAATTTTTTTCCCTTTTTCGTGTGTCCTTGTGTGCGTCTTGTAATTTAGCATTTTAGTAGTGTAGCAAATTTCAGTTTTAAAGAGATTTTATATCGCAGGCCCGCATATCGGTTGCAACCAAATTTAAAATATATTTTAATGTTTCTATATGTAAGGTAATGAGTTAGTAATGAATTTTCAAACCTTAATTTTGGTGGAAGCCTATGTTAATGTGAGCTTCATTTCATCTTAATTTCAACTTTATTTTAAAATACTGTTTCTCTCATTTAGTTTAATTGCATTTTAAATTTTTGGAAAAAGATATATCTATATATATATTTATTGTTCTTATTTTATACCATTTTCAAATTACATTTACTTAGTAAATTTTCTTCATTTTAAATTTATCTCGTGTGTCATTTAGTAGCTAGCAATATTTACCTGGCAACCTGTCAAAGTTATGTAATACTCTGGCCTTTTAATTCTCGCCTTTGCCCTCCACGCTTCATATTTTATGCTACTGCCCTTACGGTAAGTATTGTGCTTGTTTTCTTCTTGATGTTTGTGCTTTTCATTTAGATGTTTTGTTTACTAATTGGTAAGGTTGCAGTAGTGTTTCGTAGCTTTCGCCGTGGTTGTTGTTGTTGTTCTAACAACTTGATAAGTTGCCCGGGTCAGTGTTGCTGGCTGCCAAAGGAGACCAACCTTTTAAACTTAAAAATTGTAAAACTGAAATGGATCCAAGTAATTGTGCTTAATATGTGTTTCATGTTGATCGAGACTTGCTTGTCGCTGCCTTCTTGGCCTTGGAGTAAGGCGTGGCTGTGTATCTGTGCACTTGCTGCTTGTTTTGTTTACCATTTTCCGTGGTCATGGAATCCTGTTGGTTTTGGGGTCTGCTTATTCTATACCTGCCATGTAGGGGTAAGTTGAAGACCATTCTCACTTTTATTAATAATTAATTTGAAATATTTACTTAATTTGCTTTCTGATTTAAATAATTGAAAGTTTTTTCCACATTTTACCTTAATGATGTGATGTTCTTTGACCTTGTTATCTGCAGCTTCTTGGTATACTATAGGTCTTGCTGGAATTGCTGTGCCTGTCCTTGGTGGGATTTACTTGGATTAATTTGTGTTGGGTTTTGGAACTGCTGTTGTGACCCTGATTTAAATTCTAAGTGATGTTTTTATTCCAGTTTCATCCATGGTCCAGAGTGTGTGATATGAAATTGTATTGTAATAAAATTTTCTCTTGCAGTGACTGTGTACCCACCTCGCTGTTTGGCCTGAACATGTGAAATTGATTTACAATCTTGACCCATGGTGACTCTCTCCTTCCATTTTATTTTACTGTCCTGCCTTGTCCAGGTTACGATGTGTCATGTGTTATTATTCTGAGTTTATTTAATGTGGTGAGTTCTCATGTGTTGATAATTCTTGCTTGTGTATATTGGTTCATATCTGGGACATGTGCTGTGGGATTTCTTCCTATTTTGCCTTATGTGGTCTTGTGCATGTTCCCGTTCTTGATATGGTGTTGTTGTAGGTCTGTATTGAACTCGTGGATGATTATGGCATATGATTATGGTGTATTGATGGGAATCTCACTTGGATTTGTTGTGTTTAATGCTATTTGTGTAACCTTGGGCAGTCTTCTTATTGTCATATACTCTGAAAAGCTTTTCCTGATTGAACGGTGATAGGCTACGTCTGTATGGTTCATCTGAGATGGTATTATCTTTTTAATTTGATGTGTCCATGTCAGGTAGCTCTGTCAGTTCTGTTGTGGAGTGATTAATTTCAGTACCTGATGTTATTTATGTCTTAGTCCTTTTGGTACTACTCATCACCTTTTATTCATCTTTTCTGCTGTGTGCATGTACTTCACTCATGTGGTCTTGTTGTAATGAGGCGTGGTCTTAATTTCCTTTTGAATCTGTGGTTTATTTGACCTGGTTAATTGTAGTCATTGTGTATTAGCTTCTTCCCCTTGCATATTTTCTGTCAGGTGTCTGTGTACTAAACTCTTGCTCTGGGTTTCATTCTCTGCTGCTCATTATGTGTGACTAGTGTCACGCATGTGTGTGATCTTCTGGTGCTGGTTAATGATATCAGTTTTGGCCATCTGCTTGAGTGAATTTTCATTCTTCCTGATTTTTCATTGCTAGTCCTGGTGGGTTGCTGCATGTGTTGATTCTTGGTTGCCCTTATCTCTTGTCGCTTTACCCACGTGTTGTTACTGGTACTTCATGGCGGTTGTGTGGGTTCATTTCTGAGTTCTGGCGTGGAGTACAGTTGGTATCCCTGAAACGACTCTTCGTTTTTTTTTTTCTGTGTCTTCATGTTTGGAGTTTGGTTATGGATCGCGCTATTGTTGCGTGGTTACTGGTGCTGTTTGTTGCCTAATTATTGTGGAATCTGTTCTGAAATTAACCTTCTGCAGTAAATCTTCCTTCCTGTTAATTTTCTATGGGTTATGGGAGTGTATTTGTTAAATGTTGTCATTTCGTTAATGTACACTGTCCTGATCATGTCTTCATTTGATGTCTAGTGGTATGAGAGCTTATGTCTCTTTTGATTTGTATCCGTGGATCTGATGTTGCATGTGATTCAGTATTATTATTTTTTTTTTTTTTAAATGTGTACAAGAAGTTTTCTTTGCATCTGGTGGTTGTCACTGTGTAATGTCTTCCGATTTATCTTATTTACATAAGGTATTCCTTTGTTCATGCCTTCCGTAGTTCTTCATCTGGTTTAGTAAGGTAACCCCTTGTAATTCAGTTGCTTCTGGCTCTACCCTGCATGTTTTTGCAACACTATATTGTTGCCTGGTTTTCATCTGACTGTTCTGGGTTCTATTCCAGTGAGTATGGGATCATTTGGGGTAAATCCGGAACTGTCGCTAAAATTCCTTGTCCGTCGTTGGGGTATGGGACCCAACTGATTGACTGAGGGTTCTTCTCCATCAGACATTTTCGAGTGCTACTTTGTTTCGGCAGTTCGAGTGATTAGTTATGTGCCATGCCACGACGCCATTAATGCCTGTGTTGTGTATTTCGACCTGCAAAATTATTTACCGTCTTTGGAACATTATTTTGTGCTCCCACATATTATGTTGCAGTTTGTTTTGCGCGCGCTTTTCCAGCCATGCAACTATTTTAAGAGAGCAAGAATGTGTGATAGCTATGGTTGCCTACTACACTCTGTACTGGTATGATAATCCTACTCTGTGTCATGTGCTGTCAACTTGTGTGGTGTGTGATGAGACGCTGGCCACGTTGCATCCCATTCTGTTCACACTCAACATGTAATCTGCTAGTATTGTGTGAAGGTCAACATTCCTGCAACCAAGTAAGACCATTCCTTGTTATTTGAACCTGAAATTTTTTTGGGTATGTCTCTTCCTGTATCCAACGTATGAAGATTTGTTTGGACATTGAAATTATACCTATGGCATGCTATCCATTGTTTTGGGCTTGTGCCTCCCCTGTGTTCTGGCTTCGGGAGGGGAGGACTGTGATGTGAAAATGGGAACTAATGTTTACTGGACATAACTGAATTATAACATCAAAGCATCTAAGAGTATTTATTTATTCATCTGTCATGTCGACTTGTGTATCCAGCCGTTATCAATATTATCGGCCATTGTTGGAACTGTTACCTAACTGTGGAGGTTACCAGACCAATTTAATTCAAAGTTTCTTATCCATTATTGTCACGCATTTGACTGGACTATGTGATGCGCTGAATTATCATTTGTAACTTATGCGCACCTTCGCGGTGCACGCGTTGAATTGTGGGACGACTGGCTACTTCCCCAGCTCAGAGTGTGAGCTCAGTAGTCTGCTCGCTGCTACACTGCAAGATGGCTGTGTTGTGTGAAGCTCCCAAGTGGACGGCTTGGCAAGAAGGGAAAGCGATTACAATGGAGCCAGACTCTGGTGGTTAAATAATGATGTTAGGGCTAGGCCCTGTTATTCTTTTGAAAGTTATCCAGTGTGCTCCAACCTTAATATTTTCTTAATGTAACATGTAAACTTGGTGCTGTGAGTTAACCGTTATCGGTATGAAAAGTTTTAAGTGTCTTGTAAGTTGGATATCTTAACTCCAAGTAAGTACTGAAAATTATAATTTATTGAAGGGATCCCGTTCGTTCAGACACTAGAGTGAGTAATTTCATCGTGGACATGACCAACATCATAAACGCAACTTTCAGTATAGTAACCTTGTAAGCAAAATTTGATATATATATTTGAACTGAATCCGTTGGAAAAAGAAAATTAATGTAATGTAGGGAGATCGGGATCGCTAGTTATGCGTCTATGAGGTGGTATTTTGTGTAAGTGTTTTTATCTTATGGTTTTGTCGGTGTGCATTATTGCCAACTGTTCTTCTTGATGTTCATAATGATGATGAATCTTATTATTATTATTATTATTATCACTTTTATTCTTTTGTAATTCATTTCGGTGCGTGTTTTCTCCCTTAATTTTTTTTCTGGTTTGTGGTATTTGCTGTCTGATTTTGTCCTATTGCCTTCGTGGCTGATTATTTGTACGTGATTATTATTGCATTGTTACGGGTGTTAATTAATGACACCTCATATTCGCATTGTAGCGCAATCCAGGGCCCCCTCTGTTCTAAAGTATGTAAACCGCAGGTGAATTGATTAACTAAAGCTAATGTAAACTGGTACTATCACCTCTTGGATAAATAATAATAATAATAATTATTATTATTATTTTTAACAACTTAAAATCTGAAAATTGAAATTTGCTGGTCAAAATTAAGTTTAATATGGGGGTTTTCTTTCGTTGTCTTATAACTTTTCTCCCATTGTTTGTGTTCCTTGCTTTTGTCTTTATTACGTCATGTCATCCCTTCTTATCTAATCTGAAGATACGCTGTTTTTTGGGGTGGCTTTGATGATTATTATGGGATCTTGGCTTCGCGTCGGTAACGGGTAGCTCCTGTTATGTGCCTCAGTGTTCTTTTATTATTATTATGTGCGCACCGTTAATTGTAAATTTCCTTTAATATACTTCATTTTGTTGGTGTTGCTGTGCGCTATTATTTTATTGTGTTTTCATCTAGCTCGTTTCTTTGGTGTAATGTTAATTTGCGGTTGGAGCCACTAATTTTTTTCCCTTTTTCGTGTGTCCTTGTGTGCGTCTTGTAATTTAGCATTTTAGTAGTGTAGCAAATTTCAGTTTTAAAGAGATTTTATATCGCAGGCCCGCATATCGGTTGCAACCAAATTTAAAATATATTTTAATGTTTCTATATGTAAGGTAATGAGTTAGTAATGAATTTTCAAACCTTAATTTTGGTGGAAGCCTATGTTAATGTGAGCTTCATTTCATCTTAATTTCAACTTTATTTTAAAATACTGTTTCTCTCATTTAGTTTAATTGCATTTTAAATTTTTGGAAAAAGATATATCTATATATATATTTATTGTTCTTATTTTATACCATTTTCAAATTACATTTACTTAGTAAATTTTCTTCATTTTAAATTTATCTCGTGTGTCATTTAGTAGCTAGCAATATTTACCTGGCAACCTGTCAAAGTTATGTAATACTCTGGCCTTTTAATTCTCGCCTTTGCCCTCCACGCTTCATATTTTATGCTACTGCCCTTACGGTAAGTATTGTGCTTGTTTTCTTCTTGATGTTTGTGCTTTTCATTTAGATGTTTTGTTTACTAATTGGTAAGGTTGCAGTAGTGTTTCGTAGCTTTCGCCGTGGTTGTTGTTGTTGTTCTAACAACTTGATAAGTTGCCCGGGTCAGTGTTGCTGGCTGCCAAAGGAGACCAACCTTTTAAACTTAAAAATTGTAAAACTGAAATGGATCCAAGTAATTGTGCTTAATATGTGTTTCATGTTGATCGAGACTTGCTTGTCGCTGCCTTCTTGGCCTTGGAGTAAGGCGTGGCTGTGTATCTGTGCACTTGCTGCTTGTTTTGTTTACCATTTTCCGTGGTCATGGAATCCTGTTGGTTTTGGGGTCTGCTTATTCTATACCTGCCATGTAGGGGTAAGTTGAAGACCATTCTCACTTTTATTAATAATTAATTTGAAATATTTACTTAATTTGCTTTCTGATTTAAATAATTGAAAGTTTTTTCCACATTTTACCTTAATGATGTGATGTTCTTTGACCTTGTTATCTGCAGCTTCTTGGTATACTATAGGTCTTGCTGGAATTGCTGTGCCTGTCCTTGGTGGGATTTACTTGGATTAATTTGTGTTGGGTTTTGGAACTGCTGTTGTGACCCTGATTTAAATTCTAAGTGATGTTTTTATTCCAGTTTCATCCATGGTCCAGAGTGTGTGATATGAAATTGTATTGTAATAAAATTTTCTCTTGCAGTGACTGTGTACCCACCTCGCTGTTTGGCCTGAACATGTGAAATTGATTTACAATCTTGACCCATGGTGACTCTCTCCTTCCATTTTATTTTACTGTCCTGCCTTGTCCAGGTTACGATGTGTCATGTGTTATTATTCTGAGTTTATTTAATGTGGTGAGTTCTCATGTGTTGATAATTCTTGCTTGTGTATATTGGTTCATATCTGGGACATGTGCTGTGGGATTTCTTCCTATTTTGCCTTATGTGGTCTTGTGCATGTTCCCGTTCTTGATATGGTGTTGTTGTAGGTCTGTATTGAACTCGTGGATGATTATGGCATATGATTATGGTGTATTGATGGGAATCTCACTTGGATTTGTTGTGTTTAATGCTATTTGTGTAACCTTGGGCAGTCTTCTTATTGTCATATACTCTGAAAAGCTTTTCCTGATTGAACGGTGATAGGCTACGTCTGTATGGTTCATCTGAGATGGTATTATCTTTTTAATTTGATGTGTCCATGTCAGGTAGCTCTGTCAGTTCTGTTGTGGAGTGATTAATTTCAGTACCTGATGTTATTTATGTCTTAGTCCTTTTGGTACTACTCATCACCTTTTATTCATCTTTTCTGCTGTGTGCATGTACTTCACTCATGTGGTCTTGTTGTAATGAGGCGTGGTCTTAATTTCCTTTTGAATCTGTGGTTTATTTGACCTGGTTAATTGTAGTCATTGTGTATTAGCTTCTTCCCCTTGCATATTTTCTGTCAGGTGTCTGTGTACTAAACTCTTGCTCTGGGTTTCATTCTCTGCTGCTCATTATGTGTGACTAGTGTCACGCATGTGTGTGATCTTCTGGTGCTGGTTAATGATATCAGTTTTGGCCATCTGCTTGAGTGAATTTTCATTCTTCCTGATTTTTCATTGCTAGTCCTGGTGGGTTGCTGCATGTGTTGATTCTTGGTTGCCCTTATCTCTTGTCGCTTTACCCACGTGTTGTTACTGGTACTTCATGGCGGTTGTGTGGGTTCATTTCTGAGTTCTGGCGTGGAGTACAGTTGGTATCCCTGAAACGACTCTTCGTTTTTTTTTTTTCTGTGTCTTCATGTTTGGAGTTTGGTTATGGATCGCGCTATTGTTGTGTGGTTACTGGTGCTGTTTGTTGCCTAATTATTGTGGAATCTGTTCTGAAATTAACCTTCTGCAGTAAATCTTCCTTCCTGTTAATTTTCTATGGGTTATGGGAGTGTATTTGTTAAATGTTGTCATTTCGTTAATGTACACTGTCCTGATCATGTCTTCATTTGATGTCTAGTGGTATGAGAGCTTATGTCTCTTTTGATTTGTATCCGTGGATCTGATGTTGCATGTGATTCAGTATTATTTTTTTTTTTTTTTTTAAATGTGTACAAGAAGTTTTCTTTGCATCTGGTGGTTGTCACTGTGTAATGTCTTCCGATTTATCTTATTTACATAAGGTATTCCTTTGTTCATGCCTTCCATAGTTCTTCATCTGGTTTAGTAAGGTAACCCCTTGTAATTCAGTTGCTTCTGGCTCTACCCTGCATGTTTTTGCAACACTATATTGTTGCCTGGTTTTCATCTGACTGTTCTGGGTTCTATTCCAGTGAGTATGGGATCATTTGGGGTAAATCCGGAACTGTCGCTAAAATTCCTTGTCCGTCGTTGGGGTATGGGACCCAACTGATTGACTGAGGGTTCTTCTCCATCAGACATTTTCGAGTGCTACTTTGTTTCGGCAGTTCGAGTGATTAGTTATGTGCCATGCCACGACGCCATTAATGCCTGTGTTGTGTATTTCGACCTGCAAAATTATTTACCGTCTTTGGAACATTATTTTGTGCTCCCACATATTATGTTGCAGTTTGTTTTGCGCGCGCTTTTCCAGCCATGCAACTATTTTAAGAGAGCAAGAATGTGTGATAGCTATGGTTGCCTACTACACTCTGTACTGGTATGATAATCCTACTCTGTGTCATGTGCTGTCAACTTGTGTGGTGTGTGATGAGACGCTGGCCACGTTGCATCCCATTCTGTTCACACTCAACATGTAATCTGCTAGTATTGTGTGAAGGTCAACATTCCTGCAACCAAGTAAGACCATTCCTTGTTATTTGAACCTGAAATTTTTTTGGGTATGTCTCTTCCTGTATCCAACGTATGAAGATTTGTTTGGACATTGAAATTATACCTATGGCATGCTATCCATTGTTTTGGGCTTGTGCCTCCCCTGTGTTCTGGCTTCGGGAGGGGAGGACTGTGATGTGAAAATGGGAACTAATGTTTACTGGACATAACTGAATTATAACATCAAAGCATCTAAGAGTATTTATTTATTCATCTGTCATGTCGACTTGTGTATCCAGCCGTTATCAATATTATCGGCCATTGTTGGAACTGTTACCTAACTGTGGAGGTTACCAGACCAATTTAATTCAAAGTTTCTTATCCATTATTGTCACGCATTTGACTGGACTATGTGATGCGCTGAATTATCATTTGTAACTTATGCGCACCTTCGCGGTGCACGCGTTGAATTGTGGGACGACTGGCTACTTCCCCAGCTCAGAGTGTGAGCTCAGTAGTCTGCTCGCTGCTACACTGCAAGATGGCTGTGTTGTGTGAAGCTCCCAAGTGGACGGCTTGGCAAGAAGGGAAAGCGATTACAATGGAGCCAGACTCCGGTGGTTAAATAATGATGTTAGGGCTAGGCCCTGTTATTCTTTTGAAAGTTATCCAGTGTGCTCCAACCTTAATATTTTCTTAATGTAACATGTAAACTTGGTGCTGTGAGTTAACCGTTATCGGTATGAAAAGTTTTAAGTGTCTTGTAAGTTGGATATCTTAACTCCAAGTAAGTACTGAAAATTATAATTTATTGAAGGGATCCCGTTCGTTCAGACACTAGAGTGAGTAATTTCATCGTGGACATGACCAACATCATAAACGCAACTTTCAGTATAGTAACCTTGTAAGCAAAATTTGATATATATATTTGAACTGAATCCGTTGGAAAAAGAAAATTAATGTAATGTAGGGAGATCGGGATCGCTAGTTATGCGTCTATGAGGTGGTATTTTGTGTAAGTGTTTTTATCTTATGGTTTTGTCGGTGTGCATTATTGCCAACTGTTCTTCTTGATGTTCATAATGATGATGAATCTTATTATTATTATTATTATCACATTTATTCTTTTGTAATTCATTTCGGTGCGTGTTTTCTCCCTTAATTTTTTTTCTGGTTTGTGGTATTTGCTGTCTGATTTTGTCCTATTGCCTTCGTGGCTGATTATTTGTACGTGATTATTATTGCATTGTTACGGGTGTTAATTAATGACACCTCATATTCGCATTGTAGCGCAATCCAGGGCCCCCTCTGTTCTAAAGTATGTAAACCGCAGGTGAATTGATTAACTAAAGCTAATGTAAACTGGTACTATCACCTCTTGGATAAATAATAATAATAATAATTATTATTATTTTTAACAACTTAAAATCTGAAAATTGAAATTTGCTGGTCAAAATTAAGTTTAATATGGGGGTTTTCTTTCGTTGTCTTATAACTTTTCTCCCATTGTTTGTGTTCCTTGCTTTTGTCTTTATTACGTCATGTCATCCCTTCTTATCTAATCTGAAGATACGCTGTTTTTTGGGGTGGCTTTGATGATTATTATGGGATCTTGGCTTCGCGTCGGTAACGGGTAGCTCCTGTTATGTGCCTCAGTGTTCTTTTATTATTATTATGTGCGCACCGTTAATTGTAAATTTCCTTTAATATACTTCATTTTGTTGGTGTTGCTGTGCGCTATTATTTTATTGTGTTTTCATCTAGCTCGTTTCTTTGGTGTAATGTTAATTTGCGGTTGGAGCCACTAATTTTTTTCCCTTTTACGTGTGTCCTTGTGTGCGTCTTGTAATTTAGCATTTTAGTAGTGTAGCAAATTTCAGTTTTAAAGAGATTTTATATCGCAGGCCCGCATATCGGTTGCAACCAAATTTAAAATATATTTTAATGTTTCTATATGTAAGGTAATGAGTTAGTAATGAATTTTCAAACCTTAATTTTGGTGGAAGCCTATGTTAATGTGAGCTTCATTTCATCTTAATTTCAACTTTATTTTAAAATACTGTTTCTCTCATTTAGTTTAATTGCATTTTAAATTTTTGGAAAAAGATATATCTATATATATATTTATTGTTCTTATTTTATACCATTTTCAAATTACATTTACTTAGTAAATTTTCATCATTTTAAATTTATCTCGTGTGTCATTTAGTAGCTAGCAATATTTACCTGGCAACCTGTCAAAGTTATGTAAGACTCTGGCCTTTTAATTCTCGCCTTTGCCCTCCACGCTTCATATTTTATGCTACTGCCCTTACGGTAAGTATTGTGCTTGTTTTCTTCTTGATGTTTGTGCTTTTCATTTAGATGTTTTGTTTACTAATTGGTAAGGTTGCAGTAGTGTTTCGTAGCTTTCGCCGTGGTTGTTGTTGTTGTTCTAACAACTTGATAAGTTGCCCGGGTCAGTGTTGCTGGCTGCCAAAGGAGACCAACCTTTTAAACTTAAAAATTGTAAAACTGAAATGGATCCAAGTAATTGTGCTTAATATGTGTTTCATGTTGATCGAGACTTGCTTGTCGCTGCCTTCTTGGCCTTGGAGTGAGGCGTGGCTGTGTATCTGTGCACTTGCTGCTTGTTTTGTTTACCATTTTCCGTGGTCATGGAATCCTGTTGGTTTTGGGGTCTGCTTATTCTATACCTGCCATGTAGGGGTAAGTTGAAGACCATTCTCACTTTTATTAATAATTAATTTGAAATATTTACTTAATTTGCTTTCTGATTTAAATAATTGAAAGTTTTTTCCACATTTTACCTTAATGATGTGATGTTCTTTGACTTTGTTATCTGCAGCTTCTTGGTATACTATAGGTCTTGCTGGAATTGCTGTGCCTGTCCTTGGTGGGATTTACTTGGATTAATTTGTGTTGGGTTTTGGAACTGCTGTTGTGACCCTGATTTAAATTCTAAGTGATGTTTTTATTCCAGTTTCATCCATGGTCCAGAGTGTGTGATATGAAATTGTATTGTAATAAAATTTTCTCTTGCAGTGACTGTGTACCCACCTCGCTGTTTGGCCTGAACATGTGAAATTGATTTACAATCTTGACCCATGGTGACTCTCTCCTTCCATTTTATTTTACTGTCCTGCCTTGTCCAGGTTACGATGTGTCATGTGTTATTATTCTGAGTTTATTTAATGTGGTGAGTTCTCATGTGTTGATAATTCTTGCTTGTGTATATTGGTTCATATCTGGGACATGTGCTGTGGGATTTCTTCCTATTTTGCCTTATGTGGTCTTGTGCATGTTCCCGTTCTTGATATGGTGTTGTTGTAGGTCTGTATTGAACTCGTGGATGATTATGGCATATGATTATGGTGTATTGATGGGAATCTCACTTGGATTTGTTGTGTTTAATGCTATTTGTGTAACCTTGGGCAGTCTTCTTATTGTCATATACTCTGAAAAGCTTTTCCTGATTGAACGGTGATAGGCTACGTCTGTATGGTTCATCTGAGATGGTATTATCTTTTTAATTTGATGTGTCCATGTCAGGTAGCTCTGTCAGTTCTGTTGTGGAGTGATTAATTTCAGTACCTGATGTTATTTATGTCTTAGTCCTTTTGGTACTACTCATCACCTTTTATTCATCTTTTCTGCTGTGTGCATGTACTTCACTCATGTGGTCTTGTTGTAATGAGGCGTGGTCTTAATTTCCTTTTGAATCTGTGGTTTATTTGACCTGGTTAATTGTAGTCATTGTGTATTAGCTTCTTCCCCTTGCATATTTTCTGTCAGGTGTCTGTGTACTAAACTCTTGCTCTGGGTTTCATTCTCTGCTGCTCATTATGTGTGACTAGTGTCACGCATGTGTGTGATCTTCTGGTGCTGGTTAATGATATCAGTTTTGGCCATCTGCTTGAGTGAATTTTCATTCTTCCTGATTTTTCATTGCTAGTCCTGGTGGGTTGCTGCATGTGTTGATTCTTGGTTGCCCTTATCTCTTGTCGCTTTACCCACGTGTTGTTACTGGTACTTCATGGCGGTTGTGTGGGTTCATTTCTGAGTTCTGGCGTGGAGTACAGTTGGTATCCCTGAAACGACTCTTCGTTTTTTTTTTTCTGTGTCTTCATGTTTGGAGTTTGGTTATGGATCGCGCTATTGTTGCGTGGTTACTGGTGCTGTTTGTTGCCTAATTATTGTGGAATCTGTTCTGAAATTAACCTTCTGCAGTAAATCTTCCTTCCTGTTAATTTTCTATGGGTTATGGGAGTGTATTTGTTAAATGTTGTCATTTCGTTAATGTACACTGTCCTGATCATGTCTTCATTTGATGTCTAGTGGTATGAGAGCTTATGTCTCTTTTGATTTGTATCCGTTGATCTGATGTTGCATGTGATTCAGTATTATTATTATTTTTTTTTTTTTAATGTGTACAAGAAGTTTTCCTTGCATCTGGTGGTTGTCACTGTGTAATGTCTTCCGATTTATCTTATTTACATAAGGTATTCCTTTGTTCATGCCTTCCGTAGTTCTTCATCTGGTTTAGTAAGGTAACCCCTTGTAATTCAGTTGCTTCTGGCTCTACCCTGCATGTTTTTGCAACACTATATTGTTGCCTGGTTTTCATCTGACTGTTCTGGGTTCTATTCCAGTGAGTATGGGATCATTTGGGGTAAATCCGGAACTGTCGCTAAAATTCCTTGTCCGTCGTTGGGGTATGGGACCCAACTGATTGACTGAGGGTTCTTCTCCATCAGACATTTTCGAGTGCTACTTTGTTTCGGCAGTTCGAGTGATTAGTTATGTGCCATGCCACGACGCCATTAATGCCTGTGTTGTGTATTTCGACCTGCAAAATTATTTACCGTCTTTGGAACATTATTCTGTGCTCCCACATATTATGTTGCAGTTTGTTTTGCGCGCGCTTTTCCAGCCATGCAACTATTTTAAGAGAGCAAGAATGTGTGATAGCTATGGTTGCCTACTACACTCTGTACTGGTATGATAATCCTACTCTGTGTCATGTGCTGTCAACTTGTGTGGTGTGTGATGAGACGCTGGCCACGTTGCATCCCATTCTGTTCACACTCAACATGTAATCTGCTAGTATTGTGTGAAGGTCAACATTCCTGCAACCAAGTAAGACCATTCCTTGTTATTTGAACCTGAAAATTTTTTGGGTATGTCTCTTCCTGTATCCAACGTATGAAGATTTGTTTGGACATTGAAATTATACCTATGGCATGCTATCCATTGTTTTGGGCTTGTGCCTCCCCTGTGTTCTGGCTTCGGGAGGGGAGGACTGTGATGTGAAAATGGGAACTAATGTTTACTGGACATAACTGAATTATAACATCAAAGCATCTAAGAGTATTTATTTATTCATCTGTCATGTCGACTTGTGTATCCAGCCGTTATCAATATTATCGGCCATTGTTGGAACTGTTACCTAACTGTGGAGGTTACCAGACCAATTTAATTCAAAGTTTCTTATCCATTATTGTCACGCATTTGACTGGACTATGTGATGCGCTGAATTATCATTTGTAACTTATGCGCACCTTCGCGGTGCACGCGTTGAATTGTGGGACGACTGGCTACTTCCCCAGCTCAGAGTGTGAGCTCAGTAGTCTGCTCGCTGCTACACTGCAAGATGGCTGTGTTGTGTGAAGCTCCCAAGTGGACGGCTTGGCAAGAAGGGAAAGCGATTACAATGGAGCCAGACTCTGGTGGTTAAATAATGATGTTAGGGCTAGGCCCTGTTATTCTTTTGAAAGTTATCCAGTGTGCTCCAACCTTAATATTTTCTTAATGTAACATGTAAACTTGGTGCTGTGAGTTAACCGTTATCGGTATGAAAAGTTTTAAGTGTCTTGTAAGTTGGATATCTTAACTCCAAGTAAGTACTGAAAATTATAATTTATTGAAGGGATCCCGTTCGTTCAGACACTAGAGTGAGTAATTTCATCGTGGACATGACCAACATCATAAACGCAACTTTCAGTATAGTAACCTTGTAAGCAAAATTTGATATATATATTTGAACTGAATCCGTTGGAAAAAGAAAATTAATGTAATGTAGGGAGATCGGGATCGCTAGTTATGCGTCTATGAGGTGGTATTTTGTGTAAGTGTTTTTATCTTATGGTTTTGTCGGTGTGCATTATTGCCAACTGTTCTTCTTGATGTTCATAATGATGATGAATCTTATTATTATTATTATTATTATTATTATTATTATTATTATTATTATTATTATTATTATTATTTTTATTATTATTATTATTATTATTATCACTTTTATTCTTTTGTAATTCATTTCAGTGCGTGTTTTCTCCCTTAATTTTTTTTCTGGTTTGTGGTATTTGCTGTCTGATTTTGTCCTATTGCCTTCGTGGCTGATTATTTGTACGTGATTATTATTGCATTGTTACGGGCGTTAATTAATGACACCTCATATTCGCATTGTAGCACAATCCAGGGCCCCCTCTGTTCTAAAGTATGTAAACCGCAGGTGAATTGATTAACTAAAGCTAATGTAAACTGGTACTATCACCTCTTGGATAAATAATAATTATTATTGTTATTATTTTTAACAACTTAAAATCTTAAAATTGAAATTTGCTGGTCGAAATTAAGTTTAATATGGGGGTTTTCTTTCATTGTCTTATAACTTTTCTCCCATTGTTTGTGTTCCTTGCTTTTGTCTTTATTACGTCATGTCATCCCTTCTTACCTAATCTGAAGATACGCTGTTTTTTGGGGTGGCTTTGATGATTATTATGGGATCTTGGCTTCGCGTCGGTAACGGGTAGCTCCTGTTATGTGCCTCAGTGTTCTTTTATTATTATTATGTGCGCACCGTTAATTGTAAATTTCCTTTAATATACTTCATTTTGTTGGTGTTGCTGTGCGCTATTATTTTATTGTGTTTTCATCTAGCTCGTTTCTTTGGTGTAATGTTAATTTGCGGTTGGAGCCACTAATTTTTTTCCCTTTTTCATGTGTCCTTGTGTGCGTCTTGTAATTTAGCATTTTAGTAGTGTAGCAAATTTCAGTTTTAAAGAGATTTTATATCGCAGGCCCGCATATCGGTTGCAACCAAATTTAAAATATATTTTAATGTTTCTATATGTAAGGTAATGAGTTAGTAATGAATTTTCAAACCTTAATTTTGGTGGAAGCCTATGTTAATGTGAGCTTCATTTCATCTTAATTTCAACTTTATTTTAAAATACTGTTTCTCTCATTTAGTTTAATTGCATTTTAATTTTTTGGAAAAAGATATATCTATATATATATTTATTGTTCTTATTTCATACCATTTTCAAATTACATTTACTTAGTAAATTTTCTTCATTTTAAATTTATCTCTTGTGTCATTTAGTAGCTAGCAATATTTACCTGGCAACCTGTCAAAGTTATGTAAGACTCTGGCCTTTTAATTCTCGCCTTTGCCCTCCACGCTTCATATTTTATGCTACTGCCCTTACGGTAAGTATTGTGCTTGTTTTCTTCTTGATGTTTGTGCTTTTCATTTAGATGTTTTGTTTACTAATTGGTAAGGTTGCATAATTGACTATGTTGTTTCAAATCAATTTCTATTAAAGCTATAGATTTTTTGAACAGGAATGTTTGGGTACATATTAGTGATGTCGTATCAAATTAAAGAATAATGTTTGAATTGTTAAGTTTTTAGTAATGTTGCAAAAAAATTGTTTACAGTTTTCTTAAAAAATATATATATCTTTAGAAATCTTCTTCTTCTTCTACTTCTTCTTCCTGATACGTTTCTGCTTATGCAGGTTGTTCAAGAAATCTTTGAATGAACTGTAAAATTTTGTAAATAGGGCTAGGTCTGAATTGGCCTCATGGGAACATTGGCCTTGTGAACCTTGGGGAAAGCCTTGGCTGTGGGATGCCTCTGATTCATTGTAATTAATTTGGATGTTTCGTGTTTGTAAAGGAGAAAGTTGAAGTTTCTAAGCATTATTTTAAGGTTTCCTTGAATTTTGTTAGCAGGATCTTTCTTAATAACTTTGAATGTATCATCTGAAAAATTTGTTTTATTTAAATATTCATGTTCATCCAAGATAACGGTCATATTCCCTTTGTCAGCTTTAGTTTTACTATGAGCTTATTTTTTCTAATCTTTTTCTTAAAATACATAAGTTGTTTATCATTGATAGTGTTGTCTTTATTTTTTAGACTATCGACATAAACTGAATTTTTAACTTCATATTTAATTTCACACAGCCGCTGTGAACAGGCCCACATGGAACCAAGGAAGTAAGTTCAACTGCTAATCTTTAATGATCCTTTATAATTTGTACTTGACACAGCATTCTTCAACTTTAGTTTTTTCCTTTTCACAGACATCCACGAATTTATTCTCACTGAAGACTTGAAATAGATACACTATTGACAATTCCTTAATCAACAGCATTTTATCAATTTTACCAATCGTCACAGCAACCAAGGATGCACCCTCATGATCAACTTCTTATAATGTGATAACAACACCTGTCAAGCCAGTTCCATAGTATAGCAATATTTTACAATCTTATATAGTTTGAACATGCTCACAATTTGTGAAGAAATGTCTGGTGCACAACAAGTTTTAAGCCCCTTTTAACTATGAAGTGACCGAGCTCGATAGCTGCAGTCGCTTAAGTGAGGTCAGTATCCAGTATTCGGGAGATAGTAGGTTCGAACCCCACTGTCGGCAGCCCTGAAAATGGTTTTCCGTGGTTTTCCATTTTCACACCAGGCAAATGCTGGGGCTGTACCTTAATTAAGGCCATGGCCGCTTCCTTCCCACTCCTAGCCCCTTCCTATCCCATCGTCGCCATAAGACCTATCTGTGTCGGTGCAATGTAAAGCAACTTGCAAAAAAAAAAATACTATGAAGTGGACATTTCTACAGACAACAACAGTGATACAATCTTTTAATTATTGAAGAGTGCTATTTTAGTATTTAATACTGTTCCGGGGTATTTGTGGAACACAGAGAGGTGAAAGAAAGTGCGGGCTTGAATGGATCTAACTACAATATCAAGAAAAGAATTAAAATTTTAACAAAGGTTATATTTCTTTCAATATTAAAAAAACTTAACAAATTTCCACTAGGTGAAAGAACAATGAAATATCAGGTACAATGCCAATCTTGAAACAAGACTTGGAAAAATCCAAGATTCAGAACTTTAACAATTTTGGGCTTCAAGCCCTTAGTTTTACAATTTCTGAGCTACCAGCTCAAGTTTAC
The DNA here is from genome assembly GCF_040414725.1 of Anabrus simplex. NCBI lineage: Eukaryota > Metazoa > Arthropoda > Insecta > Orthoptera > Tettigoniidae > Anabrus > Anabrus simplex. Next base: position 158,985,789 of record NC_090267.1, read on the forward strand.
AAAATGCGGAATAATTTGATCAAGGGCAGAAATCCCCTAATTCAAGAGGACTTGCTCCTTAAATTACAATGTCAAGCCTTCCAGAGGCACCCTTCACTATTACAAAACTTTGAAGAGAGTTAACGGCTCTCAGTTTCTTCCAGCCCACTCAAGGCAACATCAAAATCTTACAATCTCTGGCCTCAAGGCACAACTGACAAATTGAAATAGTTTTATACAGGGGTATCTAGTACCCAACCTACAGGGCCTTTGTGAAAAAAGAACAGGTTAAGTAAACGACCCGGACACAAACTGAATGGAGGCGAACACTGCGCTCCAGATAATGAAATATAAAATCCTACAGGGTTCTCAGCCGATGAAACAGGGGCTATTCCCAAACTACTGAGGTGGCTCGCATGGAAATCACTTTAACACATTACAGGAAGAAAACAGTTACGAAAATGTAGTCCCCTCAAACCAAGATGAAGGGGAGCTTGAGAGGGTAACTTACTCTCTATCCCCGATTTACAGTTAAAACTTTATGAAATTTTTATTTTAGCTGAAAGAAGATTTACATTTTAGAAAAGTTTGTTACATAATTAAAGATTCGGACTTTCCCCTCGGACAAAGCTGCGGAGGTAGCTACAGAAAAGAGAATTTATGTGGCCATTACCTAGTAGATGTTCTGCCGACACACTTAGAAAGACGGCGATCAATTGACAAGATAGCCAGAAAATCAGCAGTTTATACACCCTCAGAGAAGGTTCGAGAGAAATCAGGATTAATCCGGACATTTCCTCTCACTTTTTATTGGTTAATTCAAAGTGAAAAAGAAATGCAGGATTGGTTGAAAATTAATTACAAAAATTCCTGATTGGCCAGATTCAAAACTGGCGGAAAGAAAGAGAAGTGTTGCCACCCAAAAATAAATGAACATAGATTCAGTTATTGAAAACCTAGGAATACAAAACCTTTAAGTTATAAGTTCTTCCACCAGAGTGCATCATCCAAGTTTTTTGGTAGTGACATCTGTGGAAATATGTCCAAACTTCTTGATGTATAGCAAAACAAAACAAGGAGAAATTCAATCAGTTTAGGAACCTTCACAATAACACAATTACTTAATATTTCAGTGGTGACATCTTCTGATTAAAATTCCAACTTCATATAGTAACAGTTTCACCTTTTGATGGTTAGAGGAGTTTATTACAGCGCTGATCTTGAATGAGCAGAGTTGAGGTGTACCTCCCGGTACAAATACTATGCATGTATTTAGCTAAGGATGGCCCAATCAAAGGCCTATCCTTCCTTGCATTTGCATTTCCATCACCTTTTTATCGGCATTCTTTCATCACTCATTCTCTTTATGTGCCCAAACCATCTTAGTCGGCTCTTCTCTATTGTATCATTCACTTTTTCCACTCGAATTTATCCGGATTTCTTCATTCCTTACTCTTCTGTACTCTTCTGTATCATACTCCTCAAGAACTTCATTTTGGCTGCCTGTATTCGACTCTCATCCTTCTTTGTCACTGTCCAAGTTTCTGCTCCGTAAGTTGTTATGGGTACGTAATACATCTTGTACATAGTTTCCTTTGCTTCCATTGGCACATCTTTGTCCCATAACATACTTCTTACACTATGATAGAAACAGCTTCCAGCTTGAATCCTCTTACTAATCTCAGCATCTAGTCGAGCATTCTCCGTTAAATCACTTCCCAGGTATTTGAATGTCTCCACTACTTCCCGAGGCTTGTCTGCAAGTCTAATCTGATCTTTCGCTTCTTTCTGCCCTCTAGTCGTAACAAGAGTTTTACAGAAAATTTTCAATCCATGTTCTTCGATCTTCCCATTCACCACATCCAACTGTTCTTGAACCATCATGTCCTCTTCTCCCCAAATCACAATATCATCTGCAAATAATATGATGTTCATTTCTCTTCCTCATATGTTGCTTTTGCTTTTCTCATGATGTCATCCATTACTATTGTAAACAGGATTGGCAATAGGACATTTCCCTGTCTCAGTCCACTAGTAATTTTGAACCAACTTGTCCTGCCAACTTGTGTTTGCATGCAACTACAACATTCCTTGTACACTGCCATGATCATTTCTATTAATCGCTGTCTAATTCCTTTTTGCACCAGACTGTCCGAAATTTTTGTCATATGCCTTTTCAATGTCAATGAACGTCATCACCATATCATTCCCATACTCCCATTGATTTTCCATTAGGTGTCTCATAATGAAAATGGGCTCTATTGCTGACCTTCCCTTTCTGAAACCAAACTGATTTTCCTGTATCTGATTTTCAACCATCAACCTTATCCTACTTTCCAGTATCCTCCCCATTATCTTAGCAACATGGGATATCAGAGTAATTCCCCAGTAGTTCTTCAATACTTTCTTATCACCTCTCTTATATTCCTTTTTGCCAATCCTCAGGGACCTCCTTATTCTCCCAGACAATCCTGAGAACTTGACATGTCCACTGCAGGCCTATAACTCTATAACTCCAGCTGCCTTTATCATCTCCACTGAAATTTCATCTATTCCAGCAGTTTTTCCATTCTTCATCTTTCTTACTGACATTTCAATTTTATTCATTGTAATTTATTTATCTGTTTCTTCATCAACTAATTGCCTTTCCTGGTCGTCCATTGAATGACTGTTATTACTTCTCGTGTTAAGCAACTTCTGAAAATACTCTTTCCATCTATTTCTTATGGCTTTGTTAATATTTTGCTGCTTTCATCCTTCACAAATCTGGTGTTTACTTGATCTATCTTTTTGTTTCTTAAGATACCATACAATTTCTTGCGGCCCTGCATATCATCTCTCAATTTCTGTGTGAGTATGGCTCAGCTTTTCCTCTTTTCTTCCTCCACTACTTCTTGGACAAATTCTTTGCCTCCACATACTTTCTTCTACTTTCTTCAGTCATAGATGTCTTCCATGCTTTCCATACCATTTTCTTTTCCTTCACTTTAATCTTTACCCTATCATTCCACCAGTGTGTCTCTTTGTCTTTTACATTTCCTGATGTTCTATCACATACCTTTTCTGCATATCCAACCAGTGCTTCCTTAAATCTTTTCCATTCATCCTCAACATTCCCCATCTCCAACCTGGGTACCAATGGTATTATTTCCCTTTGAAATTCTTCTTGTGTGCCTTTCTCCTTCAACTTCCATACTTTAAATCTTTTCTCTCTTCTTAATGGAGGTTTTTCAATCTTTCCCACTTTCAATTTTCTTATTACAACTCTATGACCTCCATCAAAGGCTTCTTCAGGAATGCCTGTAATATCTAAAGGTTCTTCCGGTGTTCTTTCTCTATGATTATATAATCAATCATGATCTTTGTTCGTCTGTCTCCCCAACCATACCTTGTAATCTTCTGACTGTTCTTCCTAAACTATGTGTTTCCAACAATCACTTGGTTCTTCATGCAAAAATCCACCAACAACTTGCCTTCTAGATTTACATTTCCATATCCAAAGGGCTCTACAACATCTTCCTTTCCGTGTCTTTCCATTCCAACTTGTGCATTTAGATCTCCCATCAATAGCACTTTCTTTAAGAAGTCCTCTAGATGTTCATCTATGCAACCCGTTTGTGGGGCATACAACTGAAATAGATCTTTCATGCCATTTTTAAACTAAGGCTCTATTCCTCAAATACTCCATTGTGTATCCCTTCAACTCTACGCGTGAACTGCTAATTTGTTCCTGCTTTGTGCTGCTCTCTGCGGCAGCTAGTCTAACCTCATTGGCTGACAACGACTCTTTGTGAGCTTGTGTCGGCCATCATTCTCTGTTCTGGCACGATAAGAGAAGCTGGTGATGTAAGACGGTGCCATGTCCTGGCTTTAGCTTGAATTATGGATCCTGGATGAGTGCACTAATTTGAGGATGTTATCACCCACAGAAGTTTCTTCTTTTTTTTCGTTGATCTATAATTTTCTTGTGATTTGGTGTGAATAGTTTTGAGTAATCTTCTATCAAGCCACGCCTATGGTTGGTATCTTGTAACACATGTTAACATATTACTACGAGCTTCATCAAAATGTAAGTCTCCCTCATGCATTTTAATTTTTCTTTATGGACAGTGAATTATGCTTTTAAGCAAACAACAGCTTCTCTTGGTCTTTCATGTGTAAGGTGTAATTTCTAGAAATTATGTCTATTTTCTGAACATTTATATCTACTTGTATTTTGAATTTAAATCTTCTTCTTCTTCTCAGAATTAAAATGTGTAATCGGGTTTCTACTTGTATTTTGAATTTAAATCTCCTAAAAGGTCTTGCACTATTTTAATTGTTATATTAAATTGTTATATTATATTGAATTGGTGACATATTATTATTATTATTCAGTAGGCACCTTTGCCCAATCATGCATTACCTCATCAAGAAAAAAAAAAAACATGTTAAGGTGGTAAAGGACAACCATGTGAGTTTCCGTGTTTTAAAATTTTGGTTAGATGCCATTCTTAATATCAACTTTCTGTTCCCGTTTTTATTTTAATTTAACTTGTAATTCTTGAGTTATTGGATCTACTAGATTCTCTTTGTTCTTCTCATGTAGGCTCCTATTGTTGTGTATTGTTTGGGGATTAGTCATTACGGTTCTTTTAGTGGCGATGGTGATGTTGATTGTTAATTGACGTGGTTGGTGTAATCGGTTTTCCTGTAAAAGATTTGGATCTTGATGGAGTATTTTCACGTTCATTTCCCCCTTTAAGTTATTTTGGTGCATTTTCTTTCCTCATTTGTGTTAAAATTTTCTTCGTTTTGCTTGGTTATTGTAACCGATTTAAATTCCTGCTTATGGGTGATGATTATGATTTGCTTGCAGAAGCTCCCTGGAATGGTACTCGATACTAATTGTACCGGGAGGTACACCTCTACGCCGCACATTTAAATCTTGCGCCTAAAAGAACTCCTCTAATGGAGAAATCATGAACTTGAAACTAGTCCTACTTCAACCTTTACTCAGATGACACTAGAGTAATTGGACGTAATTTTCTTATTGTGAAATTTCATGTACTGTATGAAATTCTATGTGTTTTGTTTACCAGTCATCAAGAAGTTTGGACCTTTTTCAACAGATGTCACTGCTAATAAACTATGATCATGCACCCTGGTGCGAAGTAGAAGAACGCTTTTTGAAGAAGTTTTGTATTCATAAGTTATTTTTTTACTAAATTATGTTCATTCATTTTTGGGTTGGCAATATTGATCTTTTCTTTCTGCCAGTTTTGAATTTAGCCAATCATGAATTTCTATAATTAATTTTCAGCCTATCACAGGCTTCTTCCTCGATTCTGAGTGTCACTTTTGATGTCAACCAATAAAACTGAGAGGGCGTGGCTGGTTTATTCATGAAAGGTCTCGAACTTTCCCCGAGGGTTTATAAACTGCGGATTTTCACATCTCTTGGCCATTTGATCAACATCTAACTAAGTGTGTGTGTGTGAAGCAGGAGGCGCCTCTTTCATCTGGCAGCAGTTCTTCAGCAAGGTAATGCCTATTAACATCTTTATTTCTTGCTAGCTCTGCGATTTAACCCGAGGGGGAGGTCCGAAACTTTAACTATGTAACCTACCTTTCTGAAAATGTAATTTCTGCCGGCTTATGTAAAAGCTTCATAATTTCTTTAACTGTAAATCGGGGATAGAGAGTGAGGTACCCTCTCGAGCTCCCCTTCATATTGGTTTGAGCTGACTACGTTTTGTAACTGGTTTTCTTCCTCTCCGTAATGTCTTAAATTTCTTTCTTATACGAGTCATCTCCATAGTTTGGGAATAGCCCCTGTTTCATCGGCCTAGTACCCTTTAGGTTTCTAGAATGCATTTTTAGGAGTGCAAGTACTTGCCTCCATTCAATTTGTGTTTCGGGCCATTTACTTAACCTGTTTCTTTCTGCAACGGCCGAATAGGTTGGGTACTAGATAGCCCTGTTTCAAATTTGTAAGTTGTGCATTGATGGCAAGTGATTGTAATTTTCTGATATCACCTTGCATAGGCTTTCAAAAACTGAGAGCATGTCTGCTCTTTTCTAGTGTTGTAAAAGTGCCTCTGGGAGGTTTGATATTGTGTGTTGGGAGCAAGCGCTCCTGGTATTTTGGGGATTTCTGCCCTTTTGTAAAATTGTCAAACTAGGGGCTTGTAGCCCCAGTGTGTTAAAGTTTTGAAATCTTGGATTTTTCTGTCTTGCTTCTAAATTGCTATGTCATTGTTATCTCACTAAGTGAGAATATGATAACTTCTTGTTTTTTTTTTAAATATAACCTTCCATTTCAGTTTAAATTCTTTCTTGACATAGGTGTTTTAACTTGTGCTGACTCAATGATGGGCTCAAAAGAGGTGGATGGATACGGAGGAGGAGAGATAGAAGAAATGTTGGACGCAAGAAAGGAGTGGTGGAGTGATGGGCAAAGATGGGGGTGTTTTTGGCTCCCTAGGGTGTTTTAACTTGTGCTGACTCATTGATGGTACCAGGCCAGTACAATATGATCATTTAAGACCTCCATCTTTGCCCATCACTCCACCACTCCTTTCTTGCGTCCAACATTTCTTCTATCTCTCCTCCTCCGTATCCATCCACCTCTTTTGAGCCCTTCGTTGTGGTTTCTTTCCTGTTTGTTTCTTTGTAAATTCCTTCACGGGAACCTGTCTTCTCCCATTTTCATCATGTGCCCATATCATTTCAGCTTGCTTGTTTCTATCCTGTCCTGTATTTTTGAAACTCCTTTCTAATCCCTTCATTTCTGATTCTATATTTTCCTGTCTTCCCTATGATACACCTAAGGAATTTCATCCCTGCTGCTTGCACTCTACTCTTATCTTGTTTTGTTGTTGTCCCTGTATCTGTTGCACATATCAATATCAGTACAAATGGGTCGAATACTGAACTTGGAACTTCTTGGTCCCACAGTATACCCCTCGCACTCTGTAAAATAATTTGTTTTTCTTTCTTTCCAATCTCCTCTGTTATGTTCCTGTCTTCCATGATTATATTTCCCAAGTAATTGAAACTTTTCCCCAACTTCATTTGGTTTTCCATTTTCTTCTCTCCCCCTCTCTCCCATTATCACTGCTGTTTTACTCTTCTTATTCTTATTATTCTTTAGACTTATTCTGGCACTTTTATCACCTATTCCATTCATTAATTTATTCTTGTACCTCCATTTTATTTTCTCCTCATATCACTATATCATAGGCATGGGGTTTGTCCTGTGCTTCTTCCCATTTTCTGTTTTGCACACTCATGGACACTGTCTTTAAAGAAATCAGATGTTTTGCTGATATAATCTTTTTTATCTATGATGACCATCGTGTTACCTTTGTCAGCCTTGGTTACAATTAAGTCGTCGTCTTTAATTTTCTTTTTTAGGGCGTGTAGGAGTTTCAGATCAGTTTGTGTGTTCTTGTTGTTAGAATTGGAAAAATTAAGCTTCTCTTTGATTTCGTATCTTAGTTCATCTTGTGTATCTGAAGGTGTTTTGGGAATGGCCAGTTCCGATTCAGTTATCATTGTGATAATTGAGTTGGCTGTGTTCGAATCGGGCCAGTTATGTTTGGGTCCCTTGGTTAAAATTATTTTTTCATTTGCATTTAGGGGAGTATTGGATAGATTGATTACGGGTGAATGGAATTGGTTACAGTTATTTGCTGGTCTATTATTGCGTTTGATTCGATAGTCCTGCGATTTAGATTTCTTTAATTTCTCCAATTTATTATCCAAAGTATGTTGTTTTCTAGATAGATCTAAAAATAATTTATCTTCAACTGATTGAAAAAAGATTGTCCAATGTGCTTTAGATAACATTTTAGTTACCGCGAGGTGAGACTCGTATAATTTATGGTTGAGGAATGATTTTTTCTTATACAAAAACTTGATTTCATCTTTCAACCAGATTTTGTTAGTCTTGGTTTGAGTTTTAGAGGTTTGCAACGAAATACGATGTTTCTTTTTGTTGTGTCTTAAGAAATTTGGGGTTAGATCAAACTGAATGCACTTCTTGAGAAAATCTATGTCTTTGCCTAATTTGGCTATTTTTAATTTAATGCCTAGATATTGGAAGGCTTTTCTTTTAGCTTGGTTAGCTTCATCATTTAAAGTAATAAACTTCATGGTTGGGTTCCATATTGAGTTAAGACTTAACTTAAAAATGAATACAAATTTTTTTTATTGTTCCACCTTCTCAATACTTAGAATCATTTAACGTTTATCAAAACATTACAATATTAATAACAGGTACTAGTTTCGGTCCGTTTTTTGGACCATCATCAGCCTAGCGAAAATTACAAGCAAAAGACATAGTCTAAAAATGAAGTGATGAGGATGAACAGGGAGATGGGATGGTGATGGAATGACATACAAAAGTAAAAACCTTGTACATGTGTTACAATAAATATCACCAGAATAAGTTAAAAATAACAGATGAATAAAAGCATTATGATGTCATATAAAATCACTTGATGACAAAGTCTTAGGTTGACGGTTGAACTTGTGTTCCACACTTAAATTCGAGTGAAATCTTATGCAAGTTCTTATGTCTCTGGAAGGTTCTAAAAGAGAGTTCCACAATGGCGCAGAGAGAATTGTCCAATATGACCAGTATAGACTTGACGAATTTAGAAAGATGGACTCTTTCTATGTAGCATGAACGATTGCTGTTTTTTAAAAGTAGTCTCAATTCAGTCGGAACCCAATGAACCTGAAGAACAAAACTGGAATTAACTTGAGAGATCTAATAGAGAAAATACAAGGGGAGGGGGCGAACTAACGAGTACTCACCTTGCGCTTTTTGTAGAACAAGCTGCTGGAATGAGTGCAACGGACAGAGTGAGCGTCACGCGGAATAGAACAGCAAAAGAGCAGAGGGGGATGCGGAGGAGAAGAGTGACGTAAGTGTGGAAGGAGACGGGAGGGAGGGAAGGGGGAATAGTTCAGGGCGGGTTAGGAGAGAGGGAAGTTAATGGTATTTGTGGTGGTGAGGGACCCTTAATTGATTTAAAGAAAGGGTTATGAACAGCTGATTTATTTTTCCTATAATAGGAAATAAAAAGATCAAATAAAATACTGGGTTTCTCGGTAATTTCATTAAGATTGTAGTTGGCATTAAAATATTGATCCAAACGTATGTAAAAACTCTCAATTATGTTGAGTAGAGGTCCCTTTTTAGCTATTTTGAGTATGTCCATGTCTGTTTCAATGTTCATAAAACTATGGTTATGTACAGTATAACAATGAAAGTAATCAAAGTCTATATGATATTGAGTTCGAAGGTAGTTCTACGTAGTATATACAAATGTTGGCAAAATAAAATACAATTTACAATTACTGTACACTTATTTATAATTGTTAAAATTGATGAGGTAAAACAATCCAATTTGTCTATTTGTGATTTGGCTCCAACTAAAATAATTCGCCCAGGATTCATGAGGTAGTCAACTCCGTTGGTCACTCTCTATATGAATGGAGTGCACAGTGCAAGTGAACAGCTTTTGTTGATTACAAAATGAGGCTGTGCTAAGACAGAGTTAAAACAACACCGGCTTCAAATGAAGATAGTTAAAACATCATTAGATGTAGACGGAGCTGAATGTTGTTCGTGCCAAGTATGCGAACAGCCAACCACAGGTCTTCTCCATTCCATAAGTACGAGTCAACAAGTGACTAGGGCGTTTATTTCTTTCATTTCTACAGAGATCTATTTTGATGCAGTATAATGCAATTATGCCGACCCCGTGGTGTAGGGGTAGCGTACCTGCCTATTACTCGGAGGCCCCGGGTTCGATTCCCGGCAAGGTCAAGGATTTTTACCTGGACCTGAGGGCTGGTTCGAGGTCCACTCAGCCTACGTGATTAGAATTGAGGAGCTATCTGACGGTGAGGTAGAGGCCCCGGTCTAGAAAGCCAAGAATAACGGCCGAGAGGGTTCGTCGTGCTGACCACACGACACCTTGTAATATGCAGGCCTTCGGGCTGAGCAGCGGTCGCTTGGTAGGCCAAGGCCCTTAGATGGTTGTAGTGCCATGGGTTTTTTATAACACAATTATAAAGGATACACATTCTGGCATTGTATGCAACGGTAAGTACATGAATGAGTAGACTAAGTACAGACACTGATGGCTACTGTAGGTACACCTACCTGGATACTAGAGGTGCACATTATTCAAACTTGAGACGGGGCAAGACGTGCCTTGCTCCATATGCAAATACCATTATGCACGAGTGGAAAGTGTAATCTAAAATGCCTGAGTTTGCTCCAATTCTTTCGACAGGTAGGTGTACATCGTTATCAGACTCCACATTCAATATCATATGACCACTAATTGTGTTTACCGATATTTTGGTAATGAACAAAATAATTCCTTACAATGTTGTAGAGTATTCGCGTCATAATTAGGTACTTCAATATATGATGGTGCAATGTGTAATTATGTTTAAGTGTATGCGACAACTTTAAGACGATGTCAAAAACGCAATGTAAGTCGATGTAGGTTATCTTGAAGAGATGCCACATAGCACAGCCCCTGTGCTGCTTATTCAAAAGAAGTAAACTACGTCAGCAGAAATACTTCTGGAATGATCCGGCACTCAAAAACACATAATATTGCTGGAGGGGAATCGTCACAGAGAACACCTCCGGCCCGGCCTTCAGCACAAAAAGCTATCCTGTTGACAACTGCATAGTATCCAGGTAGATGTACACTTGTCATCACAAGAATACCGGGTGGAAAAGGAAACAGGTAACGTTTGGGTGTAGATTTTGGCCAACCTCGAGGATGAAGGAGAAGCAACCAAGGCAACATGACATGTGTTCCTTTTCTTCAGGAATTAAGATGTTTCTATGGTTAAACTTTCTGGCTATACTGGCTTTTCCTAATCAAGAAAAACAATTAATTTACCGTTATTTCATTGTGAAGAAGTATGCACGATGTAAGCCCGCCCTAATATATGGCATTTAAGTATCTGATCAGCGCTGACAACTTCATAAGAACAGTTTTTTAAACACCCTTGCGACTTTGACAATCATAATTATTTAATGCCAGGTTATTTTTACTTAGGTTGTTGAGGATAAACATTATTATTACTATTATATTAATTATTATTATCATCAGGAGTATTAATAATAATTACACCCCGTAAGAAATAAAATCAACAGTTGTTTAAAATTCAACAGCTTTATTAGATGGAAAAATTGTCATAATAAAAACTACCACATGGCAGTTCGTGAAAATAAAATACTTAGCATGTTTTTCCCTGTGAATAACTCCTGAACCTGTAATGTATTTTCAGCAATATAGAATAACACACAGCACCTCGACCCATTCATATACTAATCATGATCAGTCTCACATGAGTATGGATTTCTCATGTAATTCAGTGTTACTAAACTGCTAAAATAATGGAGTTGCATACAGACGGCAAAATGCTTCAGTAGTCGGCGACTATTATACGTTTTCTATGCTTTTACTCTACTGTCTTACTGCCATATCTCTCTTCACAGTCTGTGCGTAAGGGAAAAGGTTGTGGGAAAACATGGACACAGCCAACCATATGAAAAGTGCATGAACAAGTCATAACTCCGCAACAAATGGAAATTTGAAATAACACTCCCTCCTCCTTCAAGTGAATGGAGTATACATGCACCACTTCCTACATGTCATCCACCGTGCTTTGATACCGAGGTGATGAGAGGCCTCATTGCAGGTACGTGGGAATGTGATTGATGGCAAATATTGCTGAAGCGGTCGTTCAGTCAGAAGAGACAGTTCGGTTTTGGATAAGAAGATACCAGGAAGAGGACACAGAGGGCCTTAACACTTGCAGAAAATTGGGGCAACCTAAGAATACAACCAGGGAGCAAAACAGAGCCATACTAGAAGCCAGAAACAAAAATCATTTCCCTCCAGCTACAGTGCTCACTAGAAACCTAGCCTTGCCGGTGAGTGCATTAACAGTCCACCGCCATCTTCGCGCTGCTGGCATCCATCACCTAAGACCTGCCAGAAAGGGAGTCCTTACATCTGATCACCGAGATTCACGCATGACTTTCTGCTTCCAGTATCTTCCAGTGCCACAAGACTTCTGGGAGTCTGTTATATGGTGCGATGAGAAGGTTTTCTCACCAGATGCCAATGGCAGGCTATCACTGTGGCGACCCAACAAGACCTGCTACTCTCCTTAACATGTTGTTACTAAAACACGTAGTGGAAGAATCAGCGTGGACTTTTGGGGGTGGATGAGCACCAATTGATTAGGAGAGTTAGTGAAAGTCTCATCTATTTAAAAAATTTTTTTTTTTTTGCTAGTGGCTTTACGTCGCACCAACACAAATAGGTTTTATGGCGACGATGGGATAGGAAGGGCCTAGGAGTTGGAAGGAAGCGGCCGGGGCCTTAATTAGGGTACAGCCTGGTGTGAAAATGGGAAACCACAGAAAACCATCTTCAGGGCTGCTGACAGTGGGATTCGAACCCACTCTCTCCCGGATGCAACCTCACAGCCACGCGCCTCTAACCGCACAGCCAACTTGCCCGGTAAGTCTCATCTAAGATGGACTCCGAAGAATATACTCAGATTCTAGAAGAGTGTATGCTTCCTACTGTTCGAGTTTTCTACCTCACGGAGGACATGCCTACCATCCATCTAGTCCATGATGATAGCAGCATGCATACATCTGGCGACGAGGAATATAAGAATTCAAATGTTTCATTCCAGGCTTGTGTCTATATCTTACACCTGTCTATGGCATATGTTACGCAAAACATGTTATGCAAACCGCTTAGTCTGATTGTGAGGATTTCCTAGTGTTGTGCCACGTCCTGGGGGCCATCTGGTGGTGAATGAACATACCATTTCCACTTCTAGTATAACATTCAAAATTTCAAAGGGTCATTGTTTAAGAAGCCTTTCTCGTGGTCTGTCGAGATTTCTTCTAAGGACGCAGAGCACAGTTTTCTGCGAAACGTTAAGAATTTCACCTTATTTTCTTGACACGGCATAAGCCCAACAGTCTATACAGCATCATGTCTATAAATTCAAACAGCTTACAATTAAAATCATCACAAAAATTGTAAATAAAATCGGTCCAATACTCAGATCATTCACAATTCACCATAATCATCATCTGAAGTTTCACCATAGGAACTTTCGTCACTGGCATCTTTCCACAAATAGTCGTCCCCACTACCGTCCATTGAATTTGAAATTCCACATATCTTAAAGCTTTTGGACACTAGATTGTTGGGAATGCGCACCCACGCTGAAAGGCCGTTAATTTATCTTCATACGCCCCAGGGAGGCGTTGTGAAATAGACGTACGTCTCCGAATGCAGAATCCCTTTCTCCGATAAAAGTTTTGGATCCATCCGCGGCTTGCAGTAAGGACCTATGTTCTGAGTTCTTTTGAGATCTCTAGTGCATTTCACTACAAACCCCATATCCTAAGTAAAGTTTTTCTATCACCAATTTGTGTAGTCTTTCTTCAATTTCCAGAAACACTGCACTCCACCCGCGGAACACTCTGTGATCACCGTTACTTTTTAGAAGTTTTTACTTCTTCTTCCGCCAATCACGAATACATGATTCATCAATATCATACTTTCTGTCAACAGCAAGATTTCCGTATATTTCAGCTTCGCTTACAACTAAGTTTCTCACACACAATAAATGACCACAGACGCCGTTTTGAATCCATTGCTTACTATCGAGACAGCACTTTCACGGGACAGATACGGAACTCGAATGTGAGCGAGGTAGACTTCCGTAACCAACAGTCTCGACTCTCGCAAAGTACGATATCCTACGAGATCAGCTATTCGCGCACCCAGCATGCCAGCAACACTTGTGAAACAAATGACGATCAAGCATCCGCAGCAGCGGCTTTCATATTTACCTATATTCTTTGATTTACTGTATTTCATTACCTTACTTTTTGCGTTTACATGCCACTGAAACCGTATTGAGAAAAAAATTGATCTTGTTTTCTAGAACGCAACTAAAACACACTAAGACCTGAATGCCTGTTTACATGTGGTATATTGAGTATGGTAACCGTATTCAAATCTATTTCAATACTTCATGTAAACATAGTAAATATTTATGAGAATGAACGGCTTGAATTTAGAACCAATATTTTGGGGAAAAAAGTGCGGGTGGTATTCGGGATTATACAGTATTTTCTGTGGACCTCCCCATCCAGTTAGCACAGGCTTCAGGAGTACCTCCGGCTCAACCTCAAGGACATCACCAACATATGGTCGTGCAAGTATACTTGTACCAATACGTACCCAAGGCCAGTAGGCTGTAATGATTGGCCTTTAAAAGTTGAAAACTTAGCACAATAATCACAGAAAATCGTATATATATTCAGTTATGGCAAACCACATCACATACGAGTATAAAGGTAGTAACTCCAGTCAACAATTGTTGGTTAAATCTAAAACACTGAAAGCTGGTTAAACTTTGAAGCTTGAAATATTAGTCACCAAATGCAAATGAAAAATAATTCATGCACGTGAGAATAGTAATGAGTTCACCGGTGAAGAAAAAACTCTACAAACAACAGCAGTAGAGTCAAATATACTTACAGAAATGGGAACAATACTTTTATGAGGGTTACACCTGGTTCAACCGATAAACATGCATTTTGTACATTGTACAGGAAAGAATTCAGCATTTCACACAGTGGACAGTTTGATCTCAAGCAACATGCCCAGTACCAATTAAAGGAGAAAGCAAGTACTCAAACGACAAAAGTGTCGAAATTTTTTGTGAACACTAATAAATCTGAAGCCAATGTTGTCACAGCTTGTCAGTTAGGACTTCTGTATGGAACAGGTGTTCATCAGAACTCATAAAAATCAGAGCTTCAATTGTAATAAATTTTGACATGCTCTGAAAGAATGACAGCAGATTGTCAGATAAAGCTAAATCAGTTTCAAAACACCGAAGTGTACAAAGCAATAGGGTTTAAGACATAATTGTGTGCGAGTTTTGATCAAAAATGGCATTAATAAAAGTTATGAAGGCATCAGTTATTAAAAAATGTCAATGAAAAATCTTCCTTTTTTATTTCAAAAAAAAAAAAAGCGAGTTTGAAGTAGATTCTTCAATACAAGAATCAGAAAATTTAACAAAAAATTTCTACAGCTCAAACAGATACAATAATTTTCCAAGTGCTCACATCTTGGTGGCAAGACATCTATGCTCCATGTCAACCTCACTGTGAGAAATGGGCTTATCTCCTTTACTGCATAAATTTATGATTGAAGTTAACATAATTTTATTCAGTTTACAAGTATGAAATAAAATGCAAATACCGTATATATGCGAAGAACCTCAGCATATTTTTTTTGAAAATTTGGTAGCGAGAAGTTGTAGTGTGGGTATTATTTGCGTCAAGTTTGGTAGAGTGCTCCTGACTGGAAGTCAGTATTTTTCCAGCCATTCTGTTGGAAACTCCATTCCTGCCACATGTGAGAAGCCTGCTGCATACATATCATGCCATTTGTGTGGCATCAGTATAAATAGTAGCACATGTTCTGGATGGCTGATGTGAGTTTTCATTCAAAGTCATTCATGGCTAAAGAAAAGCTCCATATTATTGAAGAATCAGAGCAAATTGGTAATTGCATTGTTGAAAGAAAGTATGATGTGAACAAAAGTTGTGGTACATGGTTGGAGAAAAAATAAAGCTGGTCTCGATCATAAAGTATACACAACCGCTGGACATTTTGCAGAAAAATAAAAAAAAAGAGCAAAGTTTCCAGAAGTTGAAAACAGGATATTCGAATATGTGACTTGAGAGAGCGAGCTTGGATGTACAGTCATGAGTGAAATGTGCAGGCTGAAAGCAAGATAGTTAAAAATTGTGGATGGCTCATAGGTGTTTTTGAACAAAGTTACATAAGTTTTTGTAGGAAAACTAGCACTGCACATCTCCCAGCCAAAGAGAAAGTCTTATTTATTTTCACAAACTGGTAATGCAGACCAGATGTCGGTATATTTTAAAAATAACGTGATGAGTTGTTTCCTAATTTGATAATTTATTGTACTATAGTTACAGTTTTCAATACGATACTTAACAAAGCTGTACAAATAAAAAATAACTTTTTTTAAAAAAGTTCCCTTTCTAAAATTGTGATGCGGGATTATTCGCGTATATAAAGTTGTGAAGCATTAAGTTCACTGTCTTCATCTTTCAAACTCTCCAGGATTTTTGACTATCAATGTTGGAAGCATATAAAAACAAAGTAATAAAAAGAGAAACACATTGTTGCACCTGCAAAAACTGCTATGTAAAACATTTTAGCTTAGAACTTTGGTCAGTAAGGTTCTGTCATCTAATATTCAATACTGTGTAACTTACACTCAAACATTCTCATTCTAAATTATATACGTGCTGCAGGTCAGTATATCTCTGACAACATCTGTCACATAGCAATTTTTGCAAGTGCAGCAACAATACAGAAAGCTATGTTTTACATTTGAAGGCACAGATGAGAACATGTATTTCTATCTATTTCTCATACTGTTTTATTCTTATAATGGTGTATCACTCAAACTATTAAAATAAGAGTATTCAGCACCTCCTTCTTCCTCATTAACAATACATCACTAGTTGATAACATCAAACGAGATCTATAACACCTGCAAGGCCTTGATGAGCACGAGAACAATAAAGATTTCAAGTGTTTTGAACTTGAAACAAAGCATTCATGAAAAAATATATTTGTACTATATATCTACAAATCACAAGCATAATAAAGAAAACTGCTACCAAATATCACAAACACATGGCAATAAGGCAAAAATGTCTTCAACACACAAAATACAAATTATATACAAATCAGTCATTAACATCAAAAATTGATCTTGTACTATATACAAAATTAGACTCACATTATATTTTCAGTCCTAGAACTATAACACATGAATGAAATACTGCCCAGTACAATCAACAACGTGGAAGGTCTGATTTTGCAAGTGAAGCAAAATAATAGTAAAATATTCATGATTCACAAATTTCCTGGCTTCATTAATATTTGCTTGATCTTTTACAGTCAGGTGTGTAAAACTTCGTAGGCCACATGCTCATAAAACATTTTCTAGTATTAAGAAAGAAACTGTGGCAATAAAGTATCATTTTACTCTGTTAAATGAGCAACAAATATGACAAAAGAAAGTATATTGAAAAAGAGAAGAAATCGAAAGATAAAGCTAAGAAAAATTTAGTTTTCATGATAACAATGAATTAACAGTTTTAAAGAATGTAAAAATAGGTAAGTATGGTGGTCATAAAATCCCTCTAAGATGTATTTCTGTATGTTCTTTTCATTTTCTCTTCTCTAAGCACTAAAAAAATATGAAAAAAATCACTTTAGACCAAGAAATAAAATGTTTGAATGGCATCATAAACAGAAATGAGCTGATCTTCAACCATTACTCACACTCATATACACAGGAAACCTTTGCCATCATCATGTCACATGTACCACAGATAAAACAATGCTCACAGACAAAATCTTCAAAGTTAATGACAGAATCCAATACAATTAAGCATGGACATATATGACAGTACAGCATTCCTAAATTAATTCAATTGAACAATCATATGAAAAGCAAAAACAAAGAAACTACGTTCTACTAAACCTTAAAAAGATTAAAAAGAATCACACAGTGTGAAAACATTTGGCAACTGTTTTAGCAATTATCAAACTGAATAAATAATTGACTTTCATTCTTTTAAGTACATTTCTTGAACTATTTGACAAATGGGAAAACAGAATTTTTGAAAACTTGATACATCTGTTGCACCACAAGATAAGAAAACACATTAGTATCTTTAATTGCAAACTTTATACTTCAAAATTGTATTCTCTATGAGTTGTGTCAAGTTCTTAACATCCAACTGAGAACCATTACTTAGAGTCACAAAATCTGATGACTCTTCATGAGTTAAAGAGGTGTATAAGTTCTGCTCTTGTAGCTCTTTTCTGTTGCAATTTTCATTTATGAGAGTATTTTGTACCAATCCCAGTGCATGTAGGAGAGCATTCGTAGACTCTTCACACGTATTATTCTCAACTTGTCTAACTTGAACATCTGGAGTAACCATATCCAGTGCTTTTTTAGCATCATCCTGACCCAATGAAGAAGCCTTCTCAAAGAGTTCATGGGCTTGATTGAGATCCACAGGTAGGCCTCCCCATCCATGGACATGGAACACTCCAAGATTGTACATGGCAGTGGCATGTCCTTTTTCTGAGGCCATCTTGTAGAATTTAGCAGCCTGAAAAGAAGTTTCTTGTACAATTTCAGAATATCTACACATAATTACAAGTAACAGTTCTTTTTATACATTTGTTTTTTAAGTTGCACTGACACAGATTTTATGGTAAAAATGAAATGGCGTATGGCTTTTAGTGCCTGGAGTGTCTGAGGACATGTTCGGCTCACCAGGTGCAGGTCTTTCAATTTGACGACTGTAGGCGACCTGGGCGTCGTGATGAGGATGAAATGATGATGAAGACAACACATACACCCAGCCCCCGTGCCAACGAAATTAACCAATGATGGTTAAAATTCCCGACCCTGCCGGGAATCGAACCTGGGACCCCTGTGACCAAAGGCAAGCCATGGAGCCGGACAGATTTTATGGTGATGATGGGATAAGAAAGAGCTAAGAGTGGAAAGGAAGTACCGCCTTAATTGAACATAGTTATGCATACATAGACTAAGTGACAATTTGCTAATTTCTGGCTTTTCCTGTATTCTGGTGGAAGTCCAGTTCTGTGTTTTGCATTTAAAGACCATGTATCATCCTAACAATGATTGGGAGTTTAAAATAATCAGTGGATCTAATTTGCAATGCCTTATTTTCGGTAAAATGATAGGCGATAGGTTATGGTAGAATAAGACATTGCCTTAAAATGCAATAATATATCATGCAAATTAATATTTTAAAAAACACATTAAAATATACAAATACAAACTAAAACAGAGTCAATTTAATAAAACGTAGTAAACAATAACAGAAAGACTAATGCTAAACACTACGTTTATATACGATAAAACAAACCACTATCCCTCATAAAACGGATGACGAGGTCTGCTGACTGCTCTTCATCTCGTAGGATGAGAGAGATGGTACTCAGGAGTTTTAGACTACGGCGCAGATTGGACAGGTTCACGCACATCGTAAGGATGTGTACCACGGTAAGATGATCGCCGCAAGTACACACCGGAGGGGGTTCTCCTTTCAGTAAACACGAGTGCATTAGTAAACAGTGGCCGATCCGAAGACGACATAATACTAATGCTTCCCTTCGAGAAGCCCGAAGGGAAGTCCTACATACCTTAGTTGTTCCTTTTATTGCTCTCAGCATATTTGGAAGTGGAGTGGCCTGCCACTCCATCTCCTGATGGGTCAGAAAAAAAAGTCTCAGCTGAGAGTGAATATCACTTGCTGGAACCTTGTAAGGCAATGGGGGCAATGTAACAGCCTCCTTGGCAGCCATATCAGCTAACTCGTTTCTCTCTACACCCATGTGGCTTGGGAGCCACAGATAAACGTGATTCTGATGCCAGCAGGTCCTGGATCTGCTGCACCAGAGGGTGCTGAGGGAATCATGTATCAGTAGATTGTAGCAATTTCAAGTAGTCGGTACAGAGCAGAAAGTGCCGGCTCTCATCGAACAGTGTGTACCGCAGAGCTTCACAGATAGCATAGAGCTCTGCAGTGTACACATTACAGACTTCTGGTAGAGGAAAAAGAAACCTGTTATGGTCGACAATGAACGCACAGCCCACTTTTGTATCCGTTCTCGAGCCATCCGTGTAAACGAAGACTGAATCTGGATGTAGATGTTGATTCCCATAGGGAACCTAAAATATTTGTCCTGAATGGCAAATTTATAATACCAATATAATGGTCCGTTATTGGACATTATAAATTTTCCAGCTAACTCATTCTTGGTTGCCTGCGTTTCGCCCTCGTGTGCTAAGTTAGGCTCATCAGTTGGGACTTGGCACACCACCCAAGACACAAGGCTAGTGCATACCATGGAGGCCACTACATAGGCTATTTGAAGCCACCAGCAGTGCCAATGCACTATGAGAGCTATGTCTCATTTCCAAAAATAGATGCCTGCCTGGCCATCAAATGATTTAGATGTTGATTCCCATAGGGAACCTAAAATATTTGTCCTGAATGAACAAATTTATAATCAGTTCCCTATGGGAATCAACATCTACATCATTTGATGGCCAGGCAGGCATCTATTTTTGGAAATGAGACATAGCTCTCATAGTGCATTGGCACTGCTGGTGGCTTCAAATAGCCTATGTAGTGGCCTCCATGGTATGCACTAGCCTTGCGTCTTGGGTAGTGTGCCAAGTCCCAACTGATGAGCCTAACTTAGCACACGAGGGCGAAACGCAGGCAACCAAGAATGAGTTAGCTGGAAAATTTATAATGTCCAATAACGGACCATTATATTGGTATTATAAATTTGCTCATTCAGGACAAATATTTTAGGTTCCCTATGGGAATCAACATCTACATCATTTGATGGCCAGGCAGGCATCTATTTTTGGAAATGAGACATAGCTCTCATAGTGCACTGGCACTGCTGGTGGCTTCAAATAGCCTATATAGTGGCCTCCATAGTATGCACTAGCCTTGCGTCTTGGGTGGTGTGCTAAGTCCCAACGGATGAGCCTAACTTAGCACACGAGGGCAAAACGCAGGCAACCAAGAATGAGTTAGCTAGAAAATTTATAATGTCCAATAACGGACCATTATATTGGTATTATAAATTTGCTCATTCAGGACAAATATTTTAGGTTCCCTATGGGAATCAACATCTACGTCATTTGATGGCCAGGCAGGCATATATTTTTGGAAATGAGACATAGCTCTCATAGTGCATTGGCACTGCTGGTGGCTTCAAATAGCCTATGTAGTGGCCTCCATGGTATGCACTAGCCTTGCGTCTTGGGTGGTGTGCTAAGTCCCAACTGATGAGCCTAACTTAGCACACGAGGGCGAAACGCAGGCAACCAAGAATGAGTTAGCTGGAAAATTTATAATGACTGAATCTGGAGACCGGCCAACAACGGACAGGAAGAGCCTCTGATAAATCGAGGGGTCCGTGTTTTTCTTTGGACCTGTGTGCAGATCCAGGATTATTTCATATCATCATATTATCCACAGAGGTACCCCACCTGGTTGTCTGACACGACAGGGAACCGAAGATACAAACAATCTGTGCATGCTATCCAAGCGTATTCCAACCAGCCACGTTGCTCGAGGATAAGCAACGTACAGCCGACGGTTTCCATTATGAAATACGCAATGATAGCTTGGGTGAAGCGTCATCTGTCGGAAATTTGCAGCATAGGACAGAAGCATTTGCT
The DNA here is from genome assembly GCF_040414725.1 of Anabrus simplex. Lineage (NCBI taxonomy): Eukaryota > Metazoa > Arthropoda > Insecta > Orthoptera > Tettigoniidae > Anabrus > Anabrus simplex. Next base: position 159,007,209 of record NC_090267.1, read on the forward strand.
GGCACCTCAGGTGTAAAGGCAGCACACCAGATTCAGTGAGCAGGCTAGCAATGAGGCATGTACGAAAAGCTCCCGTTGCCAACCTAATTCCACTGTGGTAGATGCTATCCAATTTCGCAAGGACGCTTTCTTACCAATCCATATGCTGTACTGCTGTAGTCTAAGCCGGATCTAATATGTGCCCTATAAAACCGTAAGAGCACACACAAGTAGTGCCGCTAAGAAACCTAAAAATATTCAACTTCTTAGTGCATTGCACTTTTAACTATCGTACGTGTGGCTCCCAAGATAATTTGCTATCAAAAAGGAGCCCAAGAAATCTAAGTGTGAACTACAGGAAGAGCAATATTCCCTAAGGAAAGCTGAGGATGGGAACGAAGAGTGCGCTTCTGGCAAAAGTGTATAACAGAAGTCTTTGCAGTTGAAAACCGAAAGCCATGTTCTAAGTCTACTGTTCCTCTCTCCTAATAGCTTGTGGTAATTGCCGCCCTGTAACTGCCACATTGTGCGAGCTATAAAGCAGAGCAAAATCGTCCGCATGTAGCGATGGTATTACTGCTGAATCAGCAGCAGCGACAATACCGTTTATGGCAATTGCGAACAGAGTGACATTAAGAACTGATCCCTGTAGGACTCCATTTTCCTGAACATGGTACTGCGGGTATACCCTCCCTACTAGGACAAAAATAGACGGAGGGACAAAAAATTCGCAATAAATACCGGCAAGTTACCTCAGAATCTCCAATGATGAACGACTGAAAGGATAACATATCACCACGTGGTGTCATAAGCTTTTTAAGTCAAAGAAAACGGCCACCAAATGCTGCTTTCGGGGAAATGCATCCTGGATAGAATTCTCCAGGCGTACCAAGTGGTCAGTGAGCCCGCCTGGTGGCCATGATCGTTAAAGCGCTGAAGTCTAAACGGTCTGACACCGAGGTTAGCAGGTTCGAGTCCCGTTGGTCGAAAAAAATATCACCATCAGAATGTTAGGCAGCAGAGGACGGGAGATGGTGGTATACAGTTTCTAATCACTAGATTGAGTGCCAAAAGCCTAGATTAAATTCCAAACCTCTCTGCAGTGCTCATATGGAGTGAGGGAATATGACGCTGTTGATGGTGATTCGTCCGTCGGATGGAGACGTTAAGCCTTGAGCAGACCCCTTGGTGCTATTCAACAGGAGTAGGCTATGTGCTGGCACCGGGTTTCACCCTCTCCCTACTATCGTATATCATGTCATTCATTTCATCACATTAACTTCTCTGATGAGGTTGATGTCAGGAAGGGCATCCAGTCATAAAAACCCACCACAACAGATTCATCTCACCTCATACCCGACCCCGTAGGGAAACAGGACAAGGGTTGGACAAACAACACCAACACCAAGTGGTCAGTGGTTGAGTCAGTGGCTTGAAAACCACATTTATCAAGTTCAACCTAAAATGTAGAAGACTAAAGAAAAAAATGCAATACCTGTGATGCTCTTACAATGAGGAAAGGAAATTCATCGGGATTGGAATTTTCAGTAGAAAAAGAACATGAAAGTAAACCCTGCAAGGAATCTCGTGAAGCAGAATTTTATGCACGCTAAAAATGACACTCGAGAAAAAATGAACACATTTCGTTCAATTTGGAAAAGACATCGCTACTCCCAAGAATACCAACAAATATAGGTTTTATAAATGCCAACTTTGGTTGTACAACTGAGGTATTCATGATTCTAGACAAAGGATTTGTTACATGTGGGTGGAAGGAGGTGCTAGAAGGGGAACCCAAGAAATTGGATCGTGTTTAAGAAAACACACACAGGCTCATGTATCACTAGACACAACACATTTGATTCTCTGGTCAGATTCATGTGAGGGCCAGAATTGAAACATAACAATAGCTTTGTTGCCAAAAGCTATTCTAGAAGAACATCCAAGCCTACTGACCATCATACAACGCTTCCTAGTTTCCAGGCACAGTTTCCTGAAAAGTGACTCAGACTTTGGTGATAGAGTATGCATTAAAGTTTCAGCAATGTGTCTGTGTGCCAGAAGATTATTGTACATTAAAATAATGAAGTCTTGCAGAAAGAGAAATCCTTTACAAATCTTCCAAATGGTAACTGAAGCTTTTGTAGGTACATCAGCAATAGATGGCACGATCACCAACAGGAAGAAACGCATTGAGGGTGTGCCAGTTTTTGTGGAAAGTGTTTTAAGGGAGGAAAGCTACACGGAAATAAACATCGGAAAAAGGACTGGTCAAAAATCTGCCGGTGACAGACAACATTTCTCAAGAAAACTGCTTAAACTGTTGCCTGAAGGAAAACCAATAAGCTCAGAAAAATGATGTGATCAGTAGTCCATGTTCCACTTGATCCCCAACGATTGTTTGGAGTTTATCAAAAGTTAGTAAGTTATCCTACCAAAACTAATGATATCGAAGGGTTTTCAGGTAAACCTGATTTTGAAATAACTCGTGATGTCGTTTAAGAGGGCAAACCTCACCTTTCTTCTTATGTAGATTTTAGTATTATAATTTGAATAATGTAGTTGTGAAGCTCATATGCTATTATGAACATGGGGAAGTGTGTTAATAAAACAGTTATTATTACCTCTAGAATGTAAAATATTAACAATGTAGTTCTTGATAGTTCTTACTAGTAGAAATGTTGTGCGCGTTTTGTATTAATCTGTTTTGCACTTGAAGACTAAACACCACTTGGCGCTTGGAATCTGATTGCATTATAGAAATTCTCATGTTATTTGTAGGCTAAGACACTTTTTTTATCAAAATAAAATACTCAAATACGGTTTCTGCTTATATTATTTTGGAAAAACAAAATATGGTGCTATGTGAATGTAATAAGATTTGATTTAGAGAAAAATGTACAAGGTAAATAGTTTTTCTTTAAGCATGTGCAAAGATCAAAACATGAATTTTTTCATTTGGTCCATCATTGCTTAACGCTATCCAATTAAGATACAGCCCCAGAAATGCCTGATGTGAAATAGGAAACCACAGAAAACCATCTTCAGGGTTGCCGACAGTGGGGTTTGAACGCATTATCACCTGAATGCAAGCCGGCAGGCATGTGACCCATACCGCACACCCACTCGTAGTAAAAAAATGTTATTGGTTTTACATCCAACAACTACTTTTACTTATTTCAGAGATGCCGAGGTGCCAGAATTTAGTCCCGCAGGAGTTCTTTTACGTGCCTGTAAGTCTACAGACACGAGGGTGATGTATTTGACCACCTTCAAATAGAGCCCGCGCAATCAAATAAAAGCTCTGGGTGCATTTAATGGGAAGCTGGAGTGCGAGTCTCTCCGCGGAGTTCCCAGGCCACGCCTGCCCAACTCCAGAGCCAGAGCGCCAAGCAGCTGCCGCCAGAGTACGTGAGCTGTTGTTGAGGGGTTGATCTATCATTTGCAAATTTTGATCACAAAAGGGAATCGAGTAGCGTTAACGCCTGTAATCAACACTATGTTCACATCATACTATATACCGTATAATGCAAAGAATATCCCCACAAGTCGCATATATTCCCTCGCTTGAACGGACAATCACACATAGTCGCATCTCCTTTTTATATTGCACGTAAGTGTGATGAATTGCTTAGAGCTTTAACCTGGTGTGATTCAATTCTCCTATAGCACAACTGGTAACGCAGCTACAAAATTGTGAACATCTATATGCAACAGAGGTCTGGAATGTCAGCGACGTCATATTTTAGAAAATTTGCTGTAGTAAACAAGCGACGTCTATATCATCACTAAGAAAACTTTCCAACTAAAAGTTCATTCATATTACTATTATAGCAGTAGTAGTAATGTTATTTCATGGCAAATATGTAAAATATGTAGATGATGATACCCTAGTCATTTGAAATTAGGGTTTCTAATGAAATGATCATCATGTAGAAATCTTTGTTAAAAGAATACATTGTTTATTCATTCTTACATTTTACAAAAAACCTTATACGAAAAATAAATGGTGAATTATAGCCAGTATGAACCCTCCTGTAACAGACTCATTTTACAAAGATGGAAGGTGCGGTACAGTACACAGAACAGTAAAAGAAAGTATCTAGTACAGGCTGCTATTCCATACAGCTACAGTCACCTTCCATTTTCAATTTATATTTTTGCTGGAGTGGTAAATTTGATATCCCACTTTGCGAGGTCCATTGCTTAATGTCAAGCTAGAAACGTTAAAAATTAAATAATTGAAAAAGAGGTTCAACCTATTCAATACATAAAAGAAAGAAATGTAGTGATTACATTCTTATTTAATAGTAACTATAAATGGGACCGGTTTCGACCCTAGTCCAGGTCATCGTCAGCCGTAAAAACATGTAAAACAATGCATATGAAAAAGAAAAAGAAAAAGATTAAGTGAAACTCTGGATCGGTATAAGATGAAACATAAATTAGCGATGGGGGTAGAAATTGTGAGTCACTTAAAAGAAAACAGTACGTAATATTAAGAATGGTAGTATGGCACACGCAATGATAGGCGAAGTCTCACAATGTTTATGAATATTGGAGAACGGTCAAATGGGTCAGTTTCCACACACTGTCAGGCACAAAGTCACAACACTATCAAATAATACATGAAGATCATAAATAACTTGAAGTCGCAGACGAATAGATTTGTAGAAGCAAACCGCCAGCTCCCGGTGATTAGCGTGGCACATTCAAGGTCATGCGCTGCGGTTTCGAACGCCAAAGTAAAATGGAGAATATCCTGAAGGTCCAGTATTTGTCTCAGTTGCGGGAAGTTAAGTACGTATATATAGAAATATACAACGCAAATCAGTATAATTGAATCATATACCGGTTATGGTACTTTATTCAAATCCTGAATAACGATACCTTATCACAAGAACTCTGTTGTTGCCTCTCAAACACTTAACTAAAAATAACATCACGTTTATAGAGCTCATAATGTAAAGAACTAAGGCTGGAGTTCTTCAATCCCAGCCATGTCAACTTCACTTTCAGTATCCGAGTCATTGCTTGACGAATCATCGTCACTGCTGCTTTTAATCACATTAATTGTTAGGCGCTCACTTTCAGGTTCCAAAAGGCCTTCCGACTGTATATATTGTTCCTCAATCTCTCTGATATGACGGCATACTGAACCCCACTCTTCCGCACCAATTTCAGAAAATCTCTGAATGCAACGATTTCTATCATCATCCAGCTTGAAGGTTGTATTTTTTTTTCTACCCACTGTTTCACATCACCCCATATTTTTTCAATGCTGTTCAAATCTGGATGATAAGCCGGCAAGCGATGACCAGTGTGCCCGAATTAATGTAAAAGACGGTCCAAAATACAGCTCTTAGTTTGAGGCTTATTGATCTTTATAAGTTCATAAAGTTCAGTCTTGAATATATAATTTCCGTAAGGTATGTTGTGCTCTGTTAGCCAGTTCTACATTTCCTGTTTGCGAGCGTTAAAAGTAGGGCATTTATCATACTGAACGTTGTGATAGGATGCACTGTCTATCATAAGAACAGATTTTGGTGGCAAATTTGACAGAAGCATTTCTTTCACCCACTTCATGTAGTTCGTGGCATTCATTTCTTGATGGTAATTGCTGGATGTCTGATTTGATATAAGAATCAAGAGGGCATTCGGAATAACACCCAGCTCATAGCCGGCATGAACAATAATAAGGTGCTGTCCTTTCTATATCGGCGTTGTGATAGGATGCACTGTCTATCATAAGAACAGATTTTGGTGGCGATTTAAGACCCCCTATAGGAGATGTGGTGTCACACCAAGCCTTTTGCAAACTACTGCATTGGCCCTTGCACTGTATACTTTTTTTTAAGTTTCACCAACACAGATTTCACAGTAGGAATTTCTTTCTCAGTCATATAAAATTCACCGATTGTCCTTCGAACAACGCACATGTCAAAATCATCTAATCCAGTGAACGGACGCTTTTTTCTTTGTTCTTGCGAGGTGTATTGAACCAAGGCCAATTAGATAGACAGGCCATAAGGCTCCCCCCCCCCCACTTCCGGCGCTACGTCACACGAATAGCCGACCACTTCATTTTTCGCCAGTGACTTGTAGGCCGATATGAACCTCGCAGCAGTAAGGCTATCAATGGTGTTGAATGACTTAAACGTGTGTGAACATTGTGAATTATGCCCACGTCATGTTGTGTACCTGGTTGTAGAAGCAACTATAGTTCAAAAGAGCCCAGTATTTCAGTGCTTAAATTTCCTACTGACTTGGTTCGGAAACAAAAGTGGATCTTAGCCATCCATCGAACAGAATTTGTCCCTTCAGCAAGCTCAGTTGTGTGCATAAAACACTTCGACGAACGTTTCGTAATTGGGGAAGATTCTGTTAAAAGACCTGATGGGTCTATTTTTAACAGTAAAACATAACCATTTAAAACTTTCAAATGACGCTATTCCTACTAAGTTTGAAAATGTGCCTGCCTATCTGTCTAAAAATCTTCCAAGACTGAGGAAAACTCCTATTCAAAGACAAGAAGAAATTGAAAAACGGGAAGAAGAAAGGAAGAAAGCTGAGGAAGAATATGACAAGATCAAGGACTTTGATGACGTTAAAGGTAATTTCACTACTAAATGCAAATTAGATTTTGACAAAGTATTTGTCAATTATGACAGCCAAAGTCTATGTATTTTCAAAATTTATATGACAGAAAAATATTCCAAAAATTGGTACTTCTTTAACATTAAACGAGGCTCTTGATTTTAAAGCCATAAAACATGATATTTTCATGAATGATAACCCTGATATACGTGCATTAGGTAATGGGGGCAAGATATTAAAATGGTCAAATTTGGAAAGTAACTGTAACTTCCTGTTTAGTCTTGTTTGTGACTCAATAGTGACTGTCCACGCCAAAATAGAAACTGTGAACAAAATAATCGATGAAATTAAAAGTGAAGTTGATGACTCTATCATTACTCATAAATTAGAATTTTGCAAGGAACAGTTAAATTTAGCCTTTGCAAAGAAAGTGTCTTATTCCTGTATACTAATAACATGGTTCACTTCAATATTTTTCACATTTTCTGGGGCGTATAAGAAGATAAGACAGTCAACGTTCCTTACAATACCTCACCCTGTGTATTTGCAGTCTTTTACCTCAAAAGTAGGCACGGGAAATTCAGGTATAGATGATTCACATTGGAATTACTTGAAAAAGAAACTAAAATTGTTAAATGAACATGAACGATTTTGTAACATGTTGTTGGATGAAGTCTATGTAAAACCTGAGCTTAACTACAAAGGAGGAAAGGTAGAGAGAGTTGCTTTTAGTAGTAAAAGTGGAGAAAATAACACAACATTAGCTACAGCTATACAAACCTTTATGTTGTCATCCATTCTTTAAAAAAATAAAGACGTTGTTGGTTTGTTTCCATGTAAGAACCTAAAGTCACATTTCTTAGAAGAACTAACTTTGCAAGTCCTTAAAGTATTAATAGATATAGGTTATAAGGTAGTATGTATAATTTCTGATAATAACGGTGTTAATAGAAAAATGTTTGAAAAGCTGTGCAAAGGCAATTTACAAACCACTTTTCAAAATCCATTTGACGAAACACAAAAGATATTTGTAATGTTCGATACTGTTCATTTATTTAAAAGCTTAAGAAATAACTGGCTTAATCAAGCTGATAACTTACAAACTTTCGTGTTTCCTGACTTTGACAACCCTGAGTCAGACAAAAAAATTTTTTGCTAGTGTTGGTCACCTTAAACAGCTCCACAGAGGAGAAGAAAATGATGTAGTTAAGCTTGCTCCTGTCCTGACCCAAAAAGTGTTGTACCCAACTTCTTTAGAGAGACAAAATGTAAACCTTTGTTCTAAGCTGTTCGATGAGAAAAATGTCGCCGCTTTAAAACACTTCGATAAAATAAAAAATGGAGATGATTTTAAAAGCACAGCTGTATTTTTAGAAACAATTCTTCAGTGGTGGAAGATTGTTAATGTTAAGCATGCTTTCAAAGGCGACAGATTTAACGACCCTCATTGTAACGCAATATTTTCAATTCATGACTACAATGTTTTATTTCTACACAAGTTTTTAACATGGTTAAATAGATGGAATAATCTGTCTGTTCAAGCAGAGATCGCACAAAAAACAGACAGTCGTCATGGAAAACTTACTAATGAAACTCAAACAGCCTTAGTTCACATTATAAAATCTATTTTAGATTTAATAAATTTCTTGAAAACAAGTTTAGGATTCAAGTATGTATTGTTAGGGAAATTTCAAACTGACGAATTGGAAGCACGATTTGGGCAGTACAGGGAAATGAGTGGTGCCTGCTACCATATTTCAAGTGAAGCAAATCCTTGAGTAAGAACGAAAATTGAAAGCCCTGACAGTAATAAATGCATACTCTGCTATACATGCAGCCATCCCTATTAGTGATATTTCATTAAGTAAGTATGTGGATTGCAAGAGCTCAGATTGTAAAAGCTTCAAACCTACACATTTCACATTTTGAAAACGTGGTAGTTGAGTTAAATGATGTTATTGTATCTGAAAACATTTTGTTAGGTCTAGTTTATATTGGTGGATATATTTGTAAAATAATTATGAAAAATTGTACATGTATAAATTGTCAAGATGTTTTATTGTTAAATAATGATAATGTAACATGAGATGTGTTAAAGCCATAGGACAATTTTTATTTCAATATAATTGACAGGGGAGCTTTGGAATATCCATCAGATTTGATTGTGAACATTGTGATCACACAATTTAAATTATTTAGTGTACTTATAAGAGATAAATTTGAATCGAGGTTTTAACATGGTGATTCTCGAAGAAACATTCTGATTTTGCTTGTCAACAAAGTTCTGGAAAATGAAAACATCATGTTTGAAACATGCAGTGATTGTAGAAGTAGTTTTAAAAATTTCGTTGACAAACGTATATACATCTTTTGTAATATATTACTGAATAACTATAGAAAAGTTATCGCAGACAAACTCATGGCTAAGAAGAAATCCTCAAGTAAGGATAGCCATAAATCGGCAAAGAAAAGGAAAATTGATAAACTGAAACCTTAAGAATTGTTAGATAAGTTTTAAGTTGAAGCCTAATTTCTAAGAAAGGTTCCAGACTATTGTGAATCGCTATCATGTATTTGCATAGTAACATTAAAACTATTTTTATACGTATTATGGGTTTTAATCTTTTACACGAAACCGTGTTCCATTACAAATGACAGATGTCAGCTTAATTTTACGTAAAGAAATGTACATAAACTGTTCCGCTAGTTTTCCCCCGCATAAAACTTGTGTAGTACACAAGCCTAAATAAAACCACAATTATATCGTTAACAATGAACAATATCATGGAGACAGTGAGAGCGGGCCGTATACTACCATGCTGAACGCCAGCCACTCTCGTGACGTCACGGTCCGATCCTTGTGGCCTGTCTATCTAGTGCGGCCTTGATTGAACGATACCAATGTTCCTGCCTGGACCTGTAACAATTATTTCTTCACGGACTTTACGGTGCACGCACTTACATGAGTTGCAGCACACACACCCGCTCCTGCATTTTTTTGGCTGGAATAATAAATTTGTTTTCATCGGCTTCTTTCTGCATGAACTGTAACATGTTAGACACTAGTTCTCGACCCTGAGAACCAAGAGTTTTTCTGTACAGTTTTGAAAGGACGGGAGGCATATGTTATCACTAATATTTCGCCCAAGTCAACAGTCACAACAAAAAACGCACTGTTAGGGTGACGTGTTATCGCCAAGCTTGCCTCAGATTTAACTACTGTGCACCCAGCTGTGCGCACCTCTGATCCATGACGGGTGTACAGAGGGAAGTGAGTTGGAGATGAAGGAAAGCGAGCTAGCAGGCAGAAGAAAAGCAGAGCTGTTGTTCAACTGTGCGTGCTTTACCACCGGATTGAGCCAGGATCGAACCTGCCAAGTTGGGGTCAGAAGGCCAGTGCCTCAACCGTCTGAGCCACTCAGCCCAGCCACTTGCTCAGTAAATTAACAGTATAACAATTATACTCCCAGTATGTCGGTATAGGTACTACTGAAGTGATATACTGGCTGAGCATGAATAAGGTTCAAGAAATTCTCTGGTGGGGTTGCAGATGGGACTTGTGTCACACACTGCCTGCTTTTAAGGCTAGATGTTCTTCCTGAAGCCAACACTACATGGAAGGAGGTATTCAACTACAATGTGTTTCTGTGGTAGTTAGCAGTGTAGTGTGTTGTAAATGAGGGACTGTATATTAACCCAATGGACTTTCATTTAAATACCCCTGCGTGTCACACTGACTCAGATTTAAATCCCAGTGGAGAAGCTGTTTGTACAGCACAATGGAAAATATATTGTTAAAAGAAAACTATACAAGATATTAACATGAAATTTTGTCCGGCCCCACGGTGTAGGAGGCAACGCGACCGCCTGTCACCCGGCACCCCCGGGTTCGATTCCTGGCCGGGTCAGGGATTTTTAATTGTAAATGATTAATATCCCTGGCCTGGGGACTGGGCATTTGTGTTGTCCTTAACATTCCTTTTCTCACATTCAACACTTCACACTTCTGCCATTTACAAAATACATGCAAGTTCCTCACATATGGTGCAAGTAGGGGCAAAAGATCTTTCTAGGTCGACGCCCCGAAAAAATAGCATTTTTAAAAAACATGAAATTTTGTCATAAGGTGAACGAATACATGTATTCATCTAAAATGATGTTCTCGTGTGATAGATTAGTTGTGGAGGCCTGGCGTGAAGGTTTTGCTCATCATCACTCTCTGAGTCACTAGTGATATATACATTTCCTGACTCATTAATACTATTTACACTCAACAATTCCTCACACAAATTATCGTCTTCTAATTCCTTAAGATCTGCAATTACACTATCTTTGGAATCACTATCAAAAACACTGTTAATTAACTTCACTAATTCTTCGTTCAGAAATGCGCGCGCTGCTAGTTGCCATATTGACTATTGGCTTGAAAGGAATTTGAAATATTTCTGAGTCACCCTATACACGTGGTGTGAAGGTCAAACAAGGGGAAACTTCGACATACCCTCGCATCAACCTTCTAATATACAAAAATCTTAACGCAAGAGCCATCTGTTACAAACTGAGTTGGCTATATAAAGATATCTGAGCATTGGCAACGCGCGGGCCCAACTCGTCATCCGAGTTGTAGGCCACGTGCGTGCAAGCAGGCATGCCTTGTCATCCGAGTTCATTGGGTTAAGACAGTTACAAACACCCAGTTGGTATTTGCATATGATATTATATGAGCCAGAGAGAAGATGAGGTACAACAATGACTAAATTGGTGGAAAGAGGATTTCAACAATTTTGGATTTAAAATCAGTCAAACTAAAACAGTATTCTTTGCAATGGTAGAAGATACTGGAAGAAAAGTAGTGGCAAGATAGAAGTTTATAGAGGAGGCTTGTTCATTCCCACACCCAGCCTGATGTTGTGAAGAATCAATGACTATGATTATGACTATGACTAACACCCCGAGCCAGAGGAATTAACCAGACACAGCTAAAATCTCTAGCCTAGACAGGCACTGAACCTGGGACCCTCAAATACCTCTTTAAAATTCATTTATTACATTGCAGCTCTAGTTGAATCAAAAATTCAACCTCAGGGATATTAGCAACAAGGTCATAAGAGTCTGTATTCTTATAAAAGCCCTCAAAAATGTATTCCTGTATGTTCTTTCAATTCTCTATTCTCTTAGGACTATACAAAACCAACAGAAAGAGGTATGGACTTAATCACGATCCAGAGAGTCTAGTAATTGTGTAAAGAAAAGAACTGTGTCAAAGTCTTAAAGATTTCTGACAAACAAATACAGTAGTTATCTATTTACAGAGTAACTTATGAAACATTAAATGGATGGATATAAAACAATAAACTGCTCGTAGTTTGTGAGTTAAAAGAACAGAATAGTACCTACATGGCTGAAATGAACTTGCACATTCAGTAAATAAGGAGCAACATAATGCAAATTAAGCAAAATGTATAGAAAATAGCAACTTATTAACTAAGGACACGGTAATGATATATAGGAGGAAAAAAGAACAAAAGAAATCATTAAAAAATCTTAAATTACTTTCCACAAATACAATGATTGTTAATTTAATTTTTTTTAACAGAATTTAAAAAAGAATCACAGAAATTTATACACCAAATCAAGTAACCTACTTGTAAAATGCACTTGTTATCACTTATCTACATCTAATAACTGGTTCAAATAAGTAGTAATTTTGTATAAATGGAAGTATTTCTGAGCCTGTGAAATTCTATTTTATTTGTGGAAATTTCAAGAACCAAGGCAACCAAGATTATTACCTTCTTTAAGTCCTGGCTGATTCCCAAACCTTTCTCATAGCAGACTGCAAGGTTATAGGTTGCTGCTGGATTATTGTACTCCATCCCTCGAGTGAAGAACGACAGAGCTTCCTTGTGCTTTCCCTGGTGCATCAAGCTGACTCCTAGAGAATTATCAATGTCACCAACAGCAGTGTTGTGAACTTTAAAAAAATTTGTTGCTGCTTCATCTAGAGCCTACAAGACATTCATCAAATCAGTTTTCACTTAATGTACAAGACATTCACCACATCATTAGTGATATTCCATGTTTATTGAAACACATATTGGGATTGTTCAAAACAATGTACCTAAAGTCCATTCATGGAAACTGTGAAGTATGGTTGCACATGACATCAACCCCTTTACTTTCTCCCAGCTAGTCTCAACAAGGAAGTATCGAAGTTAAGATGGTTCCAATGACCCACATACCATTTTGTGCATAACGCATATCTCCCTTTGTTATGATGAAAGCCATACTTTTCAATGTCGACTCAGTTAATGTAACTTTAAACATGGTCATGTTTTACAACTATGTCTCAATGGACCAGAATAAACATAAAGAACAAATAATATGGAAACCCACAAAAAGAATAAAGAATAAGAGAAGAGAGAAGAGAAAAGGATGGAAAAAGGACACAAAGAATGGGAAACAACCAGCTGCATTTTCAAAAGGTAAATCTCTGCAACACAAGTTAAAAACAAAATACACAGTGTTGATGATGATGATGCTTGTTGTTTAAAAGGGCCTAACATATAGGTCATCGGCCCCATCCGTCCACAGTAGTGATGAGACAAGGAAAGCATCATTTTTGTTGACAGCAAGGAGGTATGCGAGTCCTGGAAAGTTCCTTGAAGATCTCTAAAATGATAAAGACATGATTACCCCAATGAAGATCTTTATATTTAACACCTGGTACAGTGATTCCCATGAGGAATTTTCACTCCATCAATGCAGTAATTAAAACAGGAATTTTTCTTTCTGTGAAATTTACAACCTGACTCTTACCCAGTTTTTGTTTTATCATACCATTGCCTGCTGCCCATCTCACAAGCTTGTCAAGGTCTTTTTGTAGTCACAATCTTGTAACTTATTTATTGCTCTATGCAGTGTAACATCATCTGCAAATAAGCCTTATCTCTGATTCCAGTTTATTATTTATATCATTTATGTATGAGCGTAAGAAAACATAAACGTCCAATAATACTGCCCTGAGGAATTCCCCTTCTTTGTTAGTTGCTTTACGTCGCTCCGACACAGATAGGTCTTATGGCGACGATGGGACAGGGAAGGGCTAGGAGTGGGAAGGAAGCGGCCGTGGCCTTAATTAAGGTACAGCCCCAGCATTTGCCTGGTGTGAAAATGGGAAACCACGGAAAACCATTTTCAGGGCTGCCGACAGTGGGGTTCGAACCTACTATCTCCCGAATACTGGATACTGGCCGCACTTAAGCGACTACAGCTATCGAGCTCGGTATTCCCCTTCTTAATCATTACAGGATCATATACAAGTGTCCAAAAGTTAAGCATACTGTAAGTTACGAGTAAGCATGGCAACAGGAAATAGACTACAAATCGTACAATATATGCACCTACCAAACTTATGTGTTCGCTCTGTATGGGAAAGGAGTGCTTCCTGCTTTTACTAGCGGCATAACCGCAAAGTAGACACAGCCAGTGCCTACGCCCCACATTCCCTCAGTCGTGTTTGCCCTGTTATAGTATGCAGAGTGTAGCCTCGTGGTGAACGTGACATCCTAATGGTATAACGACGCCATTTGGACCCCGTTTTGCAGGGTAGAATACTTGGCTGTCTGGAAGCAGGCCAGACACAGACCGAAGTTGCCGTATCCTTGAATGTGCCACAAAGTGTCCTTTCCAGGCTTTGGAGACGAGTTTGAAACACAGGAGATGTAAGTCGTAGGCCAGGACCAGGTCGACCAAGGCTAACCACCCCACAGCAGGACCGATATCTGGCCTTAACCGCCCGACGAAATAGGAGTGCACCTGCAAGGCAATTGTTGGCGGAGCTTGCAGCCGTATCGGGTTGCCGTTTCCCGGCAAACTGTGTACCGGAGGCTCAGAACAGCAGCGCTGTTTGCCCGACGTCCAGCAGTGTGCGTCCTGCTCACTCCAGCACAGAGACGGGCCCGTTTACTGTGGAGCCGTCAACATCAAAACTGGACCATGAATGAATGGAGGCATGTGCACTTCAAAGATGAATCCAGCTTCAGTTTGCAGAACGATTCCCGTTGCACATTAATATGGAGAGAACCACGTAGCCGATACAACCACAGGAACATCGTGGAACAGGACCAGTATGGTGGTGGTGGCGTTATGGTGTGAGACAGCATCATGTTGAATGGCCGTACGGACCTGCACATCTTCATGGGTAGTCTGAGGAACACCGCTGATGCTCGGAGATACAGGGATGAGGCACTGAGACTATATGTTCAACTCTTCGGTTGGTCCAGACTTCCTCTTAATGGACGATAATGCCCGACCACACCGCACTGCTCTGGTGGATGAATTTTAGGCTGGGGAAGACATTCATCGCATGGACTGGCCAGCGAGGTCTGCGGATCTGAATCCTATCGAACATGCCTGGTATGCATTGGGGAGGCGAATTGCATCCTGTCAGCCTCCACCAAGAATCCTCCAAGACCTTTGCATTGCCCTTTCGGAGGAATGGGATCGACTGCCACAAGAGCTCTTGGACCATCTGACAGAGAGCATGCCACGTCGCTGCGAAGCATGTGTGGCCGTTAGGAGTAACCATACACCCTATTAACAGCATATTTTGTTGTAGAAGACATTGCCACGTTTTGTTGGTTGTTGTCAAAGGTGTACCTTAGCTATCAGAACCTTTCTGACACTGTTTGTTGGGGACAAGTCGTGTGACAAACGGTGTGTGTCAGCTTCTGTTTGTTCAGCAATCCATCTAAAATTCCTAACAGGTGGTATGGCCTCATTTAATGATTATGCTTAACTTTTGGACACTAGTGTATAAGGATCAGATAAGAATTATTATTCTCTGAGTTTTATTTTCTAGAAATATAGCCACCCATATAGTCTAGTCCAACTATATTTTTGCCAGTAGTCTCCCTATCAAACGCATTAGATAGGTCAATCACGATACAGTCCATGTGACCTCCTAAATCTAAAATAACTGCTGTATCTTGCTGGAATCCTACAAGTTGAGCTTCTGTGGAATACCTTTTCCTAAATCTGAACTGCCTTCTATCAAACCACTTAGTAATTTTGCAAACATGTCTATTATAACCAGAAAGAATGCTTTCTCAAAGCTTACATGCACACAAGTCAAGTTAACTGGTACTGGCTTTATGTTTATCACCCTTTCCTTTATACACAGGGGCTACTATAGCAACTCTCCATTCATTTGGTATACCAGCTTCATGCAAACTAATCAAATAAGTACCATATCCCTTTAGTATATCCCCAGAAATCTTATCAATTCCAGCTGCTTTTTTAGTTTTCAAATTTTGTATCTCTTATGTCAACATCTTTCTTATTGTATGTACATTTCAATGCTTTGTTAGTATTAGTCACCTGCTCTACCTGGACATCATCCTCGTAACCAACAATCTTTGCATACTGCTAACTATATTTCTGCCTTCTCTAAATCCTTGCATATACACTTCCCTGGTTCATTAACGATTCCTGGAATGCCCTTCTTGGAACGTGCTTCCTGCCTTAAAGTACCTATATAGTTCATACCCTTCCATTTTTCACTATAATTTGTATGACTGCCAATTATGCTTGCCATCATGTTAAATTTTTTAATTATAATTTTGCTTTACATTGCGACACAGATAGGTCTTATGGCGACGATGGGAGAGGAAAAGCCTAGGAGTGGGAAGAAAGCGGCCGTTGCCTTAATTAGGGTACAGCCTCAGCATTTTCCTGGTGTGAAAATGGGAAACCACGGAAAACCATCTTCAGACCTGCTGACAGTGGGGTTCGAACCCACTACCTCCCGGATGCAAGCTCACAGCTGTGAGGCCCTAATCGCATGGCCAACTCACCCAGTCCTGTTAACCTTAGCTGACTTCTTTGCTAGATTCAATTTCCTAGTAAGTTCCTTCAATTTCTCTTTACTTCTGTTTCTTTCCAATCTCCACCTTCTTCTTAATCTCCTTACTTTTCAGTTATAATATTCATCAATAATTGCTTTAAACCCATCCAATATATTGTTTAAATTTTTATTTACCATTTTCCACTTTCTAAAAACTCCCTCATGCCAGTCTTAACCACATAGTACTGCATAATAGTGCATGTTTTACAACCTTCCTATCCCATTCATTTTTAACTATAACGGAAACAGCTTTGTGATCACTTATACCACCATCTATTACTTCAGTTTCTCTATACAGCTCATCTGGTTTTACCAGCACCATGTCCAGAATATTCTTCATTCTAGTTGGTTCCATCACTTTCTGATTCAGCTGTCCTTAGCATTACCCTCACAACTGGCATTTGGTCAATTGAGATCACTCACTACAAACATGTTCCTTCGGTTGTCGATTCCCTACATAGCTGATTATTTAAATAATTCTGCATCAGCATCAGCACCACCCTTTCCAGGTCGGTACACCCCAGAAGAACATAATACTGCCTATTTTAACTTTAGAGATAAACCTTACACACAGAATTTAATTTTTCTCATCCTTAACATTTTCGTTGTTTACAAATCCTACTTTCTCCAGAATGAATACTTACCCTCTTACCATTCCTATCCTGTCTCTATGATAAACACTCCAGTTCCACAAAAAAATGTCTGCATCTATCATATCACTTCTCAGCATGATCCAACTCCTATTATAACATCTGGTAAATACGGTATATATCTATTAAATGAACTATTCTACTCTTTTCTTTACGATATTTCTACATTTTAAACCAATATTTTTATGTCATCCTTTAACTGACTTCCAGATCCCTGTACTATTATCAACTCACCCTAGTCCATCCTGTTTCCTTGAATGTACCTCCCTGTAACACTTCTATAATTTCGTGTGGGTATTACTAGTCAAGTATAGCCCTTGTGAGGCAGACCCTCCGATGAGGGTGGGCGGCATCTGCCATGTGTGGGTAACTGCGTGTTATTGTGGTGGAGGATAGTGTTGTGTGTGAGTTGCAGGGATTTATTTATTTACCTTATGGTTAGTACATAATTCTACATACAAATATATAACAAACAATATAACACCTTAAACAATCAACCAATCTCTTAAAACAGTTCATAAACTTAAATCCAAGCTGTCCAACCATTGTACAACCCCGTCAGAAGCACACACAAACTCCTTCAGCTGACCAGAGTATGACTTCCTAGGACATTCGGTGACAATATGATGGATGGTCTGTTTCCTCTCACCACAGTCGCACTCAGGGGAAGAGTGCATACCCCACATATGCAACAATGACCCACATCGTCAATGATTGGTTGAGAAGAACCCAAGTTCTTCTGGGGAGATTAAAACCAGGTGGCGGGTGTTGGCGACTAAAGAGGGTCTGCCATTCATCTCGAGCTGAGTTGGTCCACTCCAATTGCCATTCATCAGAACTGTTAAAAGTTCCTATTGATGAGTTCCCTTGCAATTTGAATGGGCGGAGATTTTGACTTCAGACGTCCATACCTAACAACCATGTCTTCATGAATGGGAAGACTTGGGTTCATTGTTATCTTCCTGAATTAGCGAATTAGGTTGTTTTGTCTGCGAATCCTTGGAGGTGTTATGTGGCTCAAGACTGGCAACCAGAAAAGAGGAGTAGATTTGACTGCACCGCTGACAATGCACATCGTCTGATTCAGAACAACATCAATATTCTTAACATAAGGGCTATTCAGCCAAACAGAAGAACAATACTCGGCTGTAGAGTATACCAGTCCCAGTGCTGACGACCTAAGAGTGGATGCTGATGCTCCCCATGTAGAACCTGCTGAATGATATTGTTCCTGGTCTACAGTTTAGCAGTGGTATTCATGAAATATTTCCTGAAGGATAGTGTCGAATCAAGAGTTACTCCAAGGTACTTGGGGTTAGGATTGTGTGGTAGGGGAGAGTTGTTGAGGGAAACATTCAAAGTAATGTTTGCCTGCCTGTTATTAAGGTGAAAGAGACAAGTTTCCATTTTGCTGGTGCTAGGTATCAAACACCACTTATCAAAGTACTCGCTCAAAATGACAAGGTCTCTGTTCAGAATTGCTTCTATCTCATTCACATTGGATTGCTGAGTAACTATTGCTAGGTCATCCGTGTAAGCAAATTGGCGTGATGTAGTGCGGGGTATATCAGCAATGTACATATATTAAACAGCAATGGAGAGAGCACAGATCCTTGAGGGAGACCATTGTTGAGCTTTTTAACTTTACTATGTTTGTTATCCATAACTACCTGGATCAATCTATCTGATAGCATGTTTATGAGTTGTGACACTCTGCATCCAACAAGTTTAAAAAACTTATACACAACTCCCTCTCTCCAAACCGTATCATAAGCGGCTGTAAGATCTATGAACACTGCACCACCCTTCAGTCGTTTTTCAAAACCTGCTTCAATGTGGGTTGTTAACGCAAGAACTTTGTCTTCACAACTACGATTAGGTCTAAAACCAGCTTGTTCTGCTGGGAGCGATCGTAAAATTAGAGGGCTTATTCTATTGTAGATGGGCCGTTCCAGAAGTTTGTAACAAACACTCATTAGAGCAATTGGACGATAACTTTCAGGACAATCAGAAGGTTTACCTGGTTTCAGAATAGCCAGAATCTTGGTTCGTTTGAACTCTGGAGGAAGTTTACCTGTAATCAGAATATTTGAGAAAAAACGTAACAACCATTTCCTTGTGTTCTTCCCACAATGCTTGAGGAATTAAGGGTGAATGCCATCAAAACCAGGTGCTTTGCGGTTTTTTGTTGTCTTCAGAGAAGACAGGAGCTCTTCTTCGGTGAAAGGGGCAGAAATATTTGATGAACCAATATTATGTCTTTTCATGAAGGTTAGTTCTTTTCTTATTAACCGATTGAGTTCTTTCTTGGGTTTCACTTTAGACAATCCAGCAATCCCTTTGACAACTTGATCAGGTGATACACCAGATTTGGGCTGTGGAATCTGAGGTGATCTTCCCAACTTCTTTAAAAGGCTCCAAGCCTTTCTGCTAGAATGTTTGAAATCCATAGTCTCCACAGTTTCTGTCCACTTGTTCCATCTGGCTTCATCTAAGTTGTTCATGAGTTCATCAGCAACATCTGTTTCTCTATTCTCTTGAAAATTACTGTAGAATTTTTCACGTTTCATTCCATCCGGGTATGTACTCCTTTCTGACCCCTCTAGGAATGTGTCTTTTTGCAGCGGTAAGTATTGCTTTAACAAATCTACAGTAGTTGTTGACAACAGGAGGAATCCATCTTATGCTGCTATCAAGCTCAGCAGAGAAACTGTCCCAGTTAGCTTTGACAAAATTCCACCGTGGAAGAGGAGACGATCTAATAATGGGGATCTGAGCACCTATTTCCAAAAGAACAGGACGGTGCTGACTGTGTCAGAAGTTTCTGAGCACCCTACGAATAGCAGGTAAACTGTATCCCTGGTGATCAGTGGACACAAAACGTAAGTCAGGATTGGTTTCTGTGTTCCACCTTGCTGATTTAAAGGAGCCTTTTTCCTTTGGGTTGAAGATGAGCTGAATATTGGACAAGTCTGACCATTCAGTAAGTTTTTCTCCATAAAGGTCATTTGATCTGTATCCCCATTGGGAGTGATGGCTGTTAAAGTCAACCACATAGACAGCAGGATGTGCAAAGTTTGGAAGAACATTATCAGGCCATGGAAAACCTGGAGGTTTATAAGTGTTCACAACTGTCAAGCTGTTAACCTGAGTCACAATGGTAGAAATGTTATTCTCATGGTGTGTAGAGACTAGATGAGCATCCATGATAGAGTTGCAAACATAGGTCGCAGAACCGTATGGTTGATGATAAGTAACTCCCAATAATCTGTAACCATGGATCTTTCCTCTTGAGTGAGTTTGTGACTCATCAGAGATGAGTTTCTTGAACACAGATTAAATCAATGTTATTTTCTAATAACAGTTTGGACAAATAGTCGGCCTTAGATTTACTCATGCCTTCTATGTTAATTTCAAGGACTCTTAATACAGGACCCAAAGGTTTGGTTGATTGGCTCTGAAAAGAGCTTCTGTGAGCTGTCATTTGTTTGTGTACCATTGGTCGGGAGATCTCGAGAGACAGTCTGATCGCCAAGTGCTGATGTTCAGTTCAGTAATGGAAATTTAAATCCAACTACCTTAGCAGGGGCACCACAGGCAGGGATGTTGGGGACAGCACAAACACCCACCCCCCGGGCCACTAAAATTAACCAATGAAGGTTAAAATCCCCGACCCAGCCAGGAATCGAACCCGGGACCCTCTGAACTGAAGGCCAGTACGCTGACCATTCAGCCAACGAGTCGGACTGTAACACTTCTAAACAAACCTAACTTACATGTACCACTGCAGTTCAAGTGAAGGCCATCTGAGCGCAGATACCTATCTTGTAAAATCTCACTCCCTCTTTCCCCACATACCCACTCCATAGTCTCATATCCCTGATCGCCTTTCAGTCATATCCCTCCTACACAATATTCCACTGATAACAATTGAAGGGTTGGATGCAAGAACCAGGCAGCTCCACTTTTCGTCAAAATGGACATTTTCATATGTATCGAATCTAAACAAATAGGCGCACATTTCTATGCAAGAACCATGCAACTCCAATGACTTCCATTGGCGATACAAAGGAAAAGAAGCCACATGGAGATAGCATTCATCATAATTTTAATACAAGAACAAGGCAGCTCCAGGAGCCACCTGGTTATTCTATCGATTTTAGTTCAGTGCATAGTCACTGGTGCCGAAGCTTCGGAATAGTAGAAAAAGAAAAACGGAAGAGAGAAAGACTGTATGTTCCTAATGACTATGTGAACCTCATAAGAGGGTTAAGCTCAAAATTTGTTGTCAAACAAATTGAGAAAGACAGCTTTCTCGACTATAAAGGTACTTTTGAAGAATCCTTCAAGAAGAATGTTAGTGGTGTAGGTAAAGAGAAGTTCTCCATTTCAAAATATTGGTTGTTTATTCATAGTGAAGAATTTTGTGGAACTGTTAAATGTTCAATGAATGCATCAGGATTTTCTCTACAAGAGTTTCCTCTCTTGAAAAAGAACAGTACTCCAAAGTTTCCTCACGTGAGTCAGAAACTTTTATCCAGAAGCCCTGCACATCAAGGAAGCAAAATTTCGGGATGTAATGGTACTGGCCAAACACTATGTACCTCCCACTGACAAGCGGTATTACAACAACATAACCAGCCAATGAAGAGAAAATAATGTGAACACCTCATCTGGAAGTGAATAACAACTGTCATACTGTAATAGTGGATACACTTAATATTTAAGGTTCTTAAAATTTCTGTGACTTATTATGAAGTGTTTACATATTGAAATACTGTAATTTATTTTGCAAAAGTACAGTTTTTGGTGAGTAAAACCACAGAAATCACCGAATTAAACATTTTCTATGCAAGAACCAGGTGGCTCCAAAATTAATTTATTGCTATAAAAGACAAGAAAATTGAAAATTCTGCTACAATACAGGCTAAATGTATCAAGGAGGTCATATTTAACATACTGACAGAAATAAGTATTTATACCATCATTCATACTTATTTTATACAGTTTTTTCTTGCTCCTGAAAAGTTAGAAAAAATGGTGCTGCCTGATTCTTCCATCCAACCCTTCAATTTCTGCTTTACTAAACTTCCTGAGCTACATTAACCAGATCCCACACATTCCCAACTATGTTCATACCTATACCAGCCTGGTTTACATTGCTGGTACCAACGTGAAAAATTACCACATTCTCCTTACCCCCCTCCTTTCCTCAACATCTGCCTTAACCAAATTCCTGAAAAACACACTACCCTGGTTCCCTTTGCTCCACACACTTTCCCTACATGCCAAATTATAGAGTCCCCCCATGACCAGAGCATCAATCCTTCCCACATCATTTGATCCTGAACCTACTTCCCTTGTATTCCCACTCCCCCCAACATGACCCTGGTTCCACATCCCTTTTCCTATCCACTATTCTGCATTTCTCTTTCCTACCATTTCTTTTCTTCCTACTTCTCCCCTCCTCTGCTGCAATAGTTCCCTGTTCCTCATCTTTCCTCTGCTGTTCTACCTGCAATGACAGATTTCTAAACAATACCGGCCCTGAATTCTGTACCTGAATAGAGCCCTTTGCCATCAACTTCCTTCCCCTTAAAACATTAGACCACCTGTCTTCTGCAACTTCCCCCTTTCCTTTCCTGTATGTTCTTTGAGGGAGACCTACCTTCCTTTCTGTCCTCCATGAGAATACCAATCAACTCCCTCAAGCTCTCCAACTCCTCCCTCATACCGGTACCTCTTAATGCCTGCTCACACCCACAGGTGTACAGCTGCATTCCTTAACCATTCTTTACCCATTTTTTACAAAAAAAAAAAAAAAAAGAACTTATTCTGTGAATTAAAAATGTTCAAAGGAATGCAATATTGTCTAGGATATTACATAAGGATCACACGACAATCAAGTAAGCAATATATGAATAAAATAAGTACACTACAATACTAAAGTTTATTATAATATTATCATTAGTATTTTATTTTACTATTCCCAAACAGAAATGAAAACTGCTGTTAATTACAGAATATCGTAAAGAATACAAGAGAATTACACAACAGTAAAGAATGAAAGCAAGATACTACCATATCTAATAAAATAACATCACAATATTCTAAACTACACTTAGTGTCTCAACAATTAACAGAAATACACTTATGTTTATAAAAAATAGAACACCTTGAAAGACTAGAGATAAAAAGTTCATATTCACAGGACATGTTCATTAGTATGTTCAGCAGAAACGATTAGCATTTCAGTCATCTAGGTTCAGCATGTGTCCTGTTGCCCAGCAGGCACTGGATCCTCTATGGGCACTGATAACTTGTTCCATGCGTGACGGCATTGATACGTATAAGGCGCAAATGGTGTCCTAGGGTATAGTCATCCATGCTGCATTAACCTAGTTCCATAGTTCATCTTTGGTGGTTGGCACTGGGTCACAGCGCCGCAACCGTCGTTTTACCATATCCCACACATTTTAAATTGGCGACAAGTCTGGTGATCGGGCGGGCCAGGGCAACAGTCTGACATCCTTTGGCAACAAGAAGGCACATGTTCCTGCAGCAATGTGTGGTCGCACACTGTCCTCCTGAAATATGGCGTCTGGGGTGTCTTGCAGAAAGGGTACGGCTACGGGTCGCAGGATGTCATTCACGTACGTCAAACCGGTCACAGTGCCTTGGACACGCACCAACTGTAATTTGTGGTTGTACCCAATAGCACCCCACACCATAAAGCCTTGAGTTGGTGCTGTATGTCTTGTGCGAATGCAGTCAATGTGATGCCTCTCCCCGTCTGCGGTGAACCAAAATGCAGCTATCATTTTCAAACCTGGATTCTTCCGAAAACACTATCTGCTGCCATTCCTGTCCCCAGTGACGTCATTCCATACACCATTCCAGTCTAGCATGTCTATGCAAATTAGGCAAAGGTAGGCAGAGAAGCAGACAATGCGCCGGTAACCCAGACTGTAAAAAACGGCCAAGGACTGTCACTCCTGAGAGTGTACGATGTGTTACACTGTTCCACTGTTGCGCTAGAGCCAAGGAGGGCACAGATCAGTCCTGCAATGCCATTCGGATGAGGTGTCAATCTTCTCGGGGGAGGGGGGGGGGGGGTCTGGGTGGTGCGACCAGACCCATCTCATCGTGTTCTACGGCCTTCTGTGAACCATTCTGTACAGACCCGTTGCACTGTTAACATACTTCGTCGCACACGAGCAGCAATTTCCCAGATGGATGCATCACACCCTCTCATGCCAAAAATGCCCCCTCTTTCCAACTCACTCATTTGATGGTACAGTTCTCGCATATGCCTGTGAGGCATCCTGCTTCTTCTGCTCAAGTCACACTGATCCATTACCTTCGGTTTATAGCGACAACGAAAGCCACAGGCACATTTTACCAGTCTGTGGTGGTGCGCCGAGATATCGATGTGGACCTTGAACCTGAGGACCATCATGGTTCAAATGCTAATAATTTCTTCAGAACATATTAATGCACATGTCCTGTGAATATGAACTTCCTATCTCGAATCTTTTAAGGTGTTCTGGTTTTTATGACATGAGTGTAATAGAAATTTGGTTAAAACTAAACATTTAAGATATTACAGCCGGCAGACTATTATTATTATTGTCAGGCTGAGTGGCTCAGACGTTTGAAGCGGTGGCCTTCTGACCCCAACTTGGCAGGTTCGAGCCTGGCTCAGTCCAGTAGTATTTGAAGGTGCTCAAATACATCAGCTTCGTGTCTGCACATTTACTGGCGCGTAAAATAACTCCTGCCGGACTAAATTCCGGCACCTCAGCATCTCCAAAAACCGCAAAAAAGTAGTTAGTGGTACGTAAAGCAAATAACATTATTATTTTCCTACTATGCAAGACAAAATTAAAACCGTCCTTAAATGCAGAAAAAAAGGGTGTTTAAAATAATTTCTCAATAACTTCTCTAAAAATATGCTGTAGACTTATATGAAAATACTTGGATATAGAAACTGGATTAGCAGGATACGATTCAGGGTTGAAAATCAGATACAGGAAAATCATTTTGGTTTCAGAAGTGGAAGGTTAACAATAGAGCCCATTTTTATTATGAGACAACTAATGGAAAAGCAACGGGAGTATGGGAATGATATGGTGATGACATTCATTGACATTGAAAAGGCATATGACAGTGTCCCCAGGACGAAAGTTTGGGACAGTCTGGTGCAAAAAGAAATTGGGCAGGGATTAATAAAAATGGTCATGGCAATGTAAAGGAATGTTGTAGTTGCATGCAAACACAAGTTGGCAGGACAAGTTTGTTCAAAATCACTAGTGGGCTGAGACAGGGAAGTGTTCTATCACCAATCCTGTTTACAATAGTAATGGATGACAGCAAAAGCAGCATATGGAGGAAGAGAAATGAACATGATGTTATTTGCAGATGATATTGTGATCTGGGGAGAAGACGACATTAAGGTTCAAGAACAGTTGGATGTGGTGAATGGGAAGATTGAAGGATGTGGATTGAAAATAAGTGTAGTTTGGAAAGGAGGGTGTAATCAATGGTGGAGACGAAGTTGGATGATAAACAGTGTGGTTTCATATCACAGAGGGGATGTCAGGATCAGACTTTCAGTATGCCTTAAAGTAACTGAAAAATGCTGCGAGAGGAATAGACAGTTATGTTTTCGTTTTGCAGAACAAAAGAAAGAATGACAGAGTGACAAGTGAAATGATGTTATCCGAACTTTTTTTCTGCTATTTGCTTTACGTCGCACTGACACATATAGGTCTTATGGCGACGATGGGACAGGAAAGGCCTAGGAATGGGAAAGAAGCGGTCGTGGCCTTAATTAAGGTACAGCCCCAGCATTTGCCTGGTGTGAAAATGGGAAACTACGGAAAACCATCTTCAGGGTTACCGACAGTGGAGTTCGAACCCACTATCTCCCGGATGCCAGCTCACAGCTCCGCGACCCTAACCGCACGGCCAATTCGCTCAGTGTTTTCTGAACTAAGAGATTATAGAATTAGGAGTAGGTTATTACAGGTAATCAAGGGCATTTTATGTTAACAATAAGTCTGCAGAAAGAACTAATGGTAGAATGACTTTCTAGGTTCAGAGTACTTACAGGGGTTAGACAAGGCTCTGCTATATGTGGTATACGAGGATCACTTACTGAAAGCCATAAAATGGTAGGGAGGATTCCACTGAGTGAAAAATGTAGTAAGCAGTTTGGTCTATGCCAACAACTTGGTCTTAACTGTGCTGACAGCCTGCAATCTAATATCTTGGACCTTGAAAAGAGGTGCAGTGAGCATGATATGAAGATGAGCATTTTAAAAAAGAAAGTGAAGTCAGTAGGGATGGGACAAGGGGCTCTCAAGCTGAAGTGTGGGTTGACAACCACGTGAAAACACATGCAATTCCAATGTCCAAGCGTAATAAGGTACATATTTCGTCTTACTGGAAGACTTCTTCAGCTGTAGTGTCTTGTTAAAAATAACTTAAAAATAAAATCACACTGAATATCATTATATTATTATAATTATGATTTCACTTGTGAAGTGATGTGTATTGATTAGGTGGATACTTTAAATAAAATGTAGTTCTTAATCCCCCAGATGAGTCCGGTATTGCTTCAACTTACTTTTATCAGGCTCCTTGCTTTAATATTTCCTATCTGACCTCAACTCTTGTTCTCTTCCAAACCTGACGGTATTAGGTTTGCGAGGCTTAGGGAGTCTTTAATTTTCACACCCTTCATGGACTTTACCTTTCTTTTGCTGATATCTCCATTTTTTGAAGTGTCAGACCTCTTCCATTTTCCTTTTGATTAGTGTTAATATAGGATGGTTGCCCAGTTGTATTTCCTCTTAAACAATAATCATCATCATCATCATCACCACCACCACTAAAGACAAAACCTAACAGGATTGTATGTCAGATACGAAATATGAAACTTAATCTGATGGATCATTTCAGGTATTTAGGAAGTATTCTCCCAAAATGGTAGTATACTAAGCATTACTGAATCAGTACAGCAAAGCTAATGTAGTGAGCTCACACTTACGATTGACAGTATTTAGTAGAAAATACAAAGGGCACTAGGAAAGTTTTGCAATACGCAAAAATGGTTGGCTGGACACCTCTGTTATAGTCAGGGACGAAAAGAGGGGTGAAAACCGGTCTAGAAGACAGCAAGGTGTGACCTTCACACCGGTTGTTACCAAGCAGTGGGACTGAAAGCAAGTTAAGATGTCACTGTGGTCTAAAGGTGAATATTGCGCAATTATCCACTACAATTTTGCTCGTGGATTAACTGTTGACCAGTTCCTGGAGGAAACGATTCCTGTGCTGGGGAAAGACTGTCCACACCGGACAACAATTTTCCGCTGGTACAACGAGTTCCAGAGGGGAAATTTTGGGGTTAAAGACGATCCTCGTTCTGGGCGACCGTCTGAATCAGTAACTGAGGAAAACTTTGAAGATGTGAGGAAAATGTTGCAGCAAGAGAGGAAGTTGACATATCAGCAGGTAGAAGAGACCCTCCACATCCCTGCACCAGCTATTCATTCAATTCTACACGACCATCTCTATGTTAGCAAGGTTTGTTCCCTTTGGGTGCCCTATTCACTTTCAGAGGAACAAAGGGCACATAGAGTGAAATGGTGCCGAAAAATGCTAAAACAGTTTGAAAATCGAACTTTCCGTAACGTCAACAGCATTATTACAGGTGACAAAACTTGACTTTATTATTATGATGTCCCAATAAAATCCCAGAACAAGGTGTGGCTGTTTGAAGATGAGGCTACTCCTGTAACTGTGCGAACGTCAAGGTCAGTGAAGAAAAGGACGATTGCAGAATTCTTCACTAAATGGGGCATCCTGACTCGGGTTGTGCTAGAAACACAAAGGACAGTTACTGCGAAGTGGTACAGTGAGACTTGTCTGCCTCAGGTCATCCAGGCTCTCGAGCAACTCTGTCTAAGGTCACGGCTCAACACTTGGCTCTTACATCACGACAATGCTCCAGCACATCGTGCTAATGTAACAATGGATTTTCTTGCCAGATCAGGATTGATTGTACTTGATCAACCTCCATACAGCCCCGATCCTTCCCCATGTGACTTCGCACTCTTCCCAAAAGTGAAGATGAAGCTGAAAGGGCGGCGTTTTGCATCCGACGAGGAGCTTCTGGCAGCATGGGATCAAGAGTGTGAAAATGTAACCGAAGAAAAGTGGCAGAGTTGGTTAAGTGACTGGTTTCAACGTATGGAGAAGTGTATTGAGTGTGGTGGAAATTATTTTGAAAAGATCTAAAGCGTTCACTCACATTGCAAACCTTTCCCAGTGCCCTTTGTAAGTTAGCTCCTGAATGAAACTATCTTTATGCTGGTCTGTTTTCAGACCAACTTTACTGTATAGGAGTAAACACTGCATGCACACAGGATATCTTTTTCATAAGTCAGAAATAATGGACATGAAAGTGGCAAGGATGATTGCAGGTACAAACAGGTGGGAACAATGGCAGGAGTGTACTTGAAATAAGGAGATGAGGGCCAAGTTAGGACTGATGAATGAAGTTGTACATATAAACCAACTTCAGTAGTGGGGTCATGTGAAGTGAATGGAGGGGGACAGGTTACCAAGGAGAATAATGGACTCTGCCATAGGGGTAAGGGGAGCAGAGGGAGACCAAGGCAAGGATGGTCAGACTGAGTTTTTAATAATTTAATAAGAGGTGTGAAACAAAATGAGGCCACAGAGCTAGTAGGAAACACAAGGATTGTGGAAACACGCAGTTGATTCACAGAGGCTTACAGACAATGTTGGAAGGCACAACACTATGTATGTTATAAACTGTCATAATGGTTATTGAAACTAAAAATTTTACATTTAGAAATGTTCTCACCTCTTCAGCAGTAGGAGGTCCATATGTAACAGCAGACACATCAATTTGCTCTGACTCGGACACTTCAGAGAGTACGTTTGTTACTTGGTCTATGGCACTGATATCATCGGGTTCATCCAGTAGAGTTGAGTTTTCAGCCTGTTGTTGTGAAACAACAGAGAGAGGTTGGGCTAATGCAGTTCTGGAAAGTGCCTCCACTAGACTAATGTAACGAGCATCGTGTCTTTTGTCTCTTCTACCAACATTCAGAAGAAACTTACGGCGCTTTGGGCATTTCCGTTTTTTATCATATGGAAATACCCAAAACCGGCAAAGTGGCTGGATCATATACCATCCCAGAACAAGTGCAGTACTCTGGAAATAGATAGAGACCATTAATCAATATTACAAAAAGAGAGAGAGTGTATGTGCACCTGCCCGCCCCCTCCCCAGTTTCTCTAAGAGGTTGTATATGAAGTGAGATGAATCTTTATAGCAAGATTTTAAGACCAGATGGCCTTCCTGATGCCAATCTCATGAGGGAAGTCAATGAGATAAAATGAATGACGTGATATATAATAGTAGGAAAGGAGAGGGTGAAACCCAGTGCCAGCACATAGCCTACTCCTGTCAAAGAGGATCTGCTCACAGTTTAATGTCCCCATCTGATGGTCAAATCACTATCAACAGAGTCATATGCCCTCCTCCATATGAACACTGTGGAGTGGTTTGGAATTAAATCCAGGCTTTTGGCACACAATCTAGTGATTACAAATTGTATACCACCACCTCTCGTACCCTGCCGGCCAATATTCTAAATCGTGATTCCACCCCCAACCAATGGGACTCAAACCGACTATCCATGGTAACAGACCACATAGATTTCACACCTTAATGATCATGGCTATCAGACGAGTTAATCAATATTATAAACAATGCCTAAATTATTACTGATCACAGCAACTTCCTCATGAAGAATTGGTTAGATTGGGGCTGATGATTAAGAAGATTCCAAATGTCTAATACAAAAATGTATTTATTTATTTATTTATTTATTCAAACGAGGTGGTCTTTATTCATTACAATGATATACTCTGATGATAGTATTTAGTCAATGAAGAGACTGAGATGATGGTGGTGTGCAGTGACACAGTTATACACCGCACTGCCATTAATGACTGTACACCCATACGTACTGGCTTAACTGAAGCTGCTATTGTGTCAGTACAATGTAGGTTTGCCCTTTGTCACTATCACAGCCTCTACTTTTCTAGGAATACTTTTCTTCATTAAGTTTCAGTAGATGGCTGCAGGTATTTTCTTCCATTTCTCCTTCAAGGTGGACAGTTCTATAGCTCTTTTTGGACAGTCTGGTTTGAGTGAGAACTGGCACTATAACTGTAACTCATCCCCAAGATGTTCAACTGGGTTTCTTAGAACTTTGGGCCAGCCATCTGATTTAATTCACTTCCATTTTGACAAAGCACTCTGTTATGGCCTTAACTTTACAAACAGATGCACTGTCATGATGAAAATGAAAAGTTCCAAATTGTTGCCACAGGATGGGTACCATAGAACTGTTCAATATTGCCAGATAGGCTTCAGCATTCACCAAACCAAATAGGTTACGAAGATAACATCAGAAACTAGGCGAGAAAACTTGCGACTGCGACTATGATTCACTCTGGTAGTTTGAAGTGCACACTAAAAACCGGGCATCAACAGCTGTGAAGTAATACAATGTCGGATATGAATAATATTTAATTATTTTAAGGAAAATGGCTAGAATTGGCAGTGTTTGCACTATAAATGGTTGTAATAATTACAAACAGCAAAGTGCGTCAAAGTCTTTCTACAGTTTTCCGAAAAATGAAGAAATATAAGTGTAGAAGTGTTTTGATGTGAAGTTAGTGAAGTCCTTACTGAGTGAATATGTTGGTGTAGATGATAGGTATGACAAGTGTTATTTCTTGTTGGCCCATAAATACTTTGCAGTCCTCAATAAAGCCTTCATAAATATAACACATGATTCTTGTACATCTCAACAGAAGAAGAAATATGTCAAATTATAGAAAGTAACAATGCGATTTCATGTTAAAGTGCAAGTGGATCTACTTAATATAGTATTTCTATAATTATGGTATATGCACAGTTGTCAAGTGTGCATACCCACTGTGCATACCTAATCTCTAATTACAAAAAATATATATAGGCCTAATGTACATATGCATAAGTGAATTTAACGTAAATATGGCTGTATATTGTAAACTGTTACAGTATTTTTTCATGTCTAGACTTAAATTTTCAGAAAATAACAAATGTACAGTAGGCTAAGTTATATTTGAATGTATACAGTTGTCACTTTTCTGGCTGAACGGTCAGCGTACTGGCCTTCGGTTCAGAGGGTTCCGGGTTTGATTCCCGGCCGGGTCGGGGATTTTAACCTTAATTGGTTAATTCCAATGGCCCGGGGGCTGGGTGTATGTGTTGTCTTCATCATCATTTCATCCTCATCAAGACGCGCAGGTCGCCTACAGGCGTCAAATAGAAAGACCTGCACCTGGCGAGCTGAACCCGTCCTGGGATATGCCGGCACTACAAGCCATACGACATTTCATTTTCATTCCTTATCTGAAAATTACAGACAGTATCATATGTAAGTAATTTTGGTCTAGCTGTAGGCCTAAAATGGATGTCACTTTTCATGCCTTATCTCGTGACTAATAAATTGTTATAACCCCAAATCAAACATTTTTTTACTTGAAAACCTGTTCTATCATTCCTTTAAAACTTAAAAGCAATGCGTTTTCATATATAAGTGAAATTTCGAGAACTCTGGTTCAGGTATCATAGCAACCAACAAGAGCAAACTGAAAGCTGTAAGGACTTATAACCGTGAGCCGCTGGATAGCGTTAATCTCTTGATTAATAAATTTCATGATGTTCCGTATTGATATCTATAGTATGTCATAGAAAGAAAGAGATCCACCTTATCAATACTAAATTTAATGTTATTATTTAAAACAGGACCGGTTTCGACTTATTACAAGTCATCTTCAGCTGTCATTTACATACACATTAGAATACATAATCAAACAGTTGTATCTTACAAATAAACATGTCGTGTTTGATAGACATTAGGTAATATGTCTAGAAGTGAAATTCTGCTTCTTACATCTAGGTTTAACGGATCAAGAATATTAAAAAGATATCTATCTTTAACACATTAAAAAATTTTTTAAAAAGTTACAACACATGATAAAATTTGTTGTTTACACCTGACCTTGAATATAGCATTGTCGTTCAAGTTTTACTAATAATAGTTCTTTAAAAGGACTTTTTATATTGCATTGTTTTTAGTCGACTAAATATGCTTAAATGTAGCCGCATGTGCTTATACAGATACTTCTTACTAGGCTTAGACTTTGTCAAAATGAGTACTGTGAATTCAAAGAAGAAATTACAATAATAAAGTGAAGTGCGTTTGAATTAATAGTGATCTAGGTAATTGTAACCTCTGTTGAATAACTCCTGCAATTATATACTATTTAAAATACATTTCATGCAAAGAAGACATCACACTTCAATATATAAAAGTTGAAAGGTATAAAACAATCATATACGTTTTGTGAAATTCATATGAAGTAATGTTCTTTCCTCATGCGTATGTGTCAATTTCAAATGGAGTAATATACTTTATATAAACTTTGTCAAATTAAGTAATGTGAGAATGAATTTTTGAGATTGCGTTGAGAAATGAAATGCCAGGTAATTAAAACCTGTATTGAATGACCTCTTCAAATATATACTGAGTAAATACATTAAATTCGACATAAAACAATGGTACATTTCAATATAAGTTAAAAGGTAAGAGGCAGTCCTGTAAATTTGTAAAACTTCATATGAAGTACTGTTCTTCACGTGTACATGCCAAGTTCAAATGGGGCACTATTGGCCACTATTTGCTTAAAGTCCAATCACTATAAATTTAGATTGTCTTGTTGAATATACAGATTGAAGATGAAGATGAAGATGAATGTGCTGCTGGGGTTATGAAAGCTGTTGTTGTAGGTGGTTCTTTTTCGGTCTATGATACTTGCTAACTATTGTCGTGAGATGATTGGGAAGACCGAAAAAGAACCACCTACAACAACAGCTTTCATAACCCCAGCAGCACATTCATCTTCATCTTCATCTTCAATCTGTATATTCAACAAGACAATCTAAATTTATAGTGATTGGACTTTAAGCAAATAGTGGCCAATAGTGCCCCATTTGAACTTGGCATGTACACGTGAAGAACAGTACTTCATATGAAGTTTTACAAATTTACAGGACTGCCTCTTACCTTTTAACTTATATTGAAATGTACCATTGTTTTATGTCGAATTTAATGTATTTTACTCAGTATATATTTGAAGAGGTCATTCAATACAGGTTTTAATTACCTGGCATTTCATTTCTCAACGCAATCTCAAAAATTCATTCTCACATTACTTAATTTGACAAAGTTTATATAAAGTATATTACTCCATTTGAAATTGACACATACGCATGAGGAAAGAACATTACTTCATATGAATTTCACAAAACGTATATGATTGTTTTATACCTTTCAACTTTTATATATTGAAGTGTGATGTCTTCTTTGCATGAAATGTATTTTAAATAGTATATAATTGCAGGAGTTATTCAACAGAGGTTACAATTACCTAGATCACTATTAATTCAAACGCACTTCACTTTATTATTGTAATTTCTTCTTTGAATTCACAGTACTCATTTTGACAAAGTCTAAGCCTAGTAAGAAGTATCTGTATAAGCACATGCGGCTACATTTAAGCATATTTAGTCGACTAAAAACAATGCAATATAAAAAGTCCTTTTAAAGAACTATTATTAGTAAAACTTGAACGACAATGCTATATTCAAGGTCAGGTGTAAACAACAAATTTTATCATGTGTTGTAACTTTTTAAAAAATTTTTTAATGTGTTAAAGATAGATATCTTTTTAATATTCTTGATCCGTTAAACCTAGATGTAAGAAGCAGAATTTCACTTCTAGACATATTACCTAATGTCTATCAAACACGACATGTTTATTTGTAAGATACAACTGTTTGATTATGTATTCTAATGTGTATGTAAATGACAGCTGAAGATGACTTGTAATAAGTCGAAACCGGTCCTGTTTTTAAATAATAA
This sequence comes from Anabrus simplex, assembly GCF_040414725.1. NCBI lineage: Eukaryota > Metazoa > Arthropoda > Insecta > Orthoptera > Tettigoniidae > Anabrus > Anabrus simplex. The sequence continues at coordinate 159,041,423 of NC_090267.1, forward strand.
CATTAAATTTAGTATTGATAAGGTGGATCTCTTTCTTTCTATGACATACTATAGGATAGCGTTAATGGCGCTGCTTCATCAAAAAGCTACGCATTTTCGAGAGTTTCTGCTATTATATTTGTAACATACAGTATTTAACCAAACCACACAGAAAAAGGCCCACAGCATAATGCCTCCTCTGTCAAATTTCTCAGTAGGATCATTGTACTTGGGTAAGTAATGCTCACTTGGCATTCGCCAGGTCCATATGATACCCTTCCATCTTTCCAGAGTCCACATGTTTTGCGCTATTGCAATCAGCTGCGAGAGGTCAGTTTATTGATCTTTGGTTTATACAAGTGTAAACACCTTTCAAAGAATGGTATTTAATGCCAAATGAAAGTCTGTGACTTTAGTTTCTAAAGAAGCTTGCCAGTATGACTTCATACCACACTTCGAAGGCAACAACGGTCCTCATCTATTAACTTTCTTTGTTTCCCTAGTTGAGGTGGGGGTTTTATAACTTCCTGGTGTTTTCATTTCACCTCCATTGAACACTGTATCTGAAACATGACAGAAATCTCATGGACTAAGTGACCGAATGAGCTGACACAGACAATCATGCCCCTTTCAACCTCGCTGAGCTCTTGCCGTAAGTCCATTTTGACCACAGTAGCCAGCAGGGCTGGATGGACAAATCTCAGGTGTCCAGTCACCACGGCGATGGAAGAAATCTGTCTTCTTCTTCTTCTTAGGATGCAGTGTCCCTATGAAGGTTGACGATCCAATTGATTATGATTACTTGAAGCCAGTGGGTCCAAACATTTCTCTTTTTATTTTACTTTATTTTTGAATCTGCTTTATGTTGCACCGACACACACAGGTCTTAGAGCGACAATGGGATGGGAAAGGCCTAGGAGAGGGAAGGAAACAGCCGCGGCCTTAATTAAGGTACAGCCCCAGCATTTTCCTGATGTAAAAATGGGAAAACACGGAAAACGATCTTCAGGGCTGCCAAACAGTGGGGTTCAAACCCACTTTATCTCGGATGCAAGCTCACAGCTGCACACCCCTAACTGCATGGCCAGCTCACCCGATAAAGATTTCAATAGAAGGTCGCCTATACCAGTGGCATAAGTCTTTAAATCAGGAATTTCTCCTTCACCCCACAGATTGTTGTCCATAGTTCATATTGTTCACCTCTCATCATGTGCCTGATGTGCCCGAGCTTTCACCCCTTGACGGTTGTTAGCTCTTTTTTTCTTATTGAACAAGTTAAGGATTTAATCATTGGTCTTCCTTTCTATTCAGGATATTAAAAGTATTTTACTGTACAAGTACATTTTGACAGCTTTAATACGCCTCTCCAGCAAAGGGCCAAGTGTCCAGTTTTTTTTTTGTTTTTTTTTTGCTTTACGTCGCACTGACACAGATAGGTCTTATGGCGACTATGGGAGAGGAAAGGCCTAGGAATTGGAAGTTAGCAGCCGCGGCCTTAATTAAGGTACAGCCCCAGCATTTGCCTGGTGTGAAAATGGGAAACCTCGGAAAACCATCTTCAGAGCTGCCGACAGTGGGGCTCAAACCCACTATCTCCCGATTACTGGATACTGGCCGCACTTAAGCGACTGCAGCTATCGAGCTCGGTTGTCCAGCCTTCAAAACCATACAGAAGGACAGGGAAAAAATAGTATTGCAACATCTGAACTCTGAGCTAAAGGTTGAGATCTTTACTGGTGAATAGGGCCCTCATACTGTTGAACAAATTTCTGGCTTGTCCGAACCCGGATAAGATTCAATTTTTGGGATCATAATGCTCACTCACTACTGTCCCAAAATATTTCAAAGATGAAACTTGCTGAACAGTTGTATTATTAATGCGCAGAGAGGCCTGCTTAGGTGTTTTTGAAAATATTATCAGCTTGTTATTTCCAATATTTATGAATAGAGCAAATGCTGCACTGATCCTTACAATTTTATTAATAATTTGAAGATCAATCAAGCCACTGGCTAACAACCATATCATCAACAAGGCAGACGTTATTAATGACATTGGCATTGATCCTGCTGAGCAGGTTAACATCCTTAACAGCTTCTCTGAACAGAGCCTCGGAGAAGATATTAAAAAGGAGAGGGAACAAGACACAGTCCTGTCATATGCCTCTCTGCATAGCTATAGCCTCAAATGTGTCTCCCTCTATTTTGACCTTTGCTGTTTGGTTCCAGTACAATCTACATTCACATCCAGACATCTCCGAGTCAAAACATTAAAAGAGCCTCGGAAGTTCCCAGTTCCCTTTTTATTCTCGTTTTAAACATTACTTCACTCTTCCATTTTTCTTTCTTTTCAGATTTCAAACTTCAAGTTTATACCCAACAACTCTACAATTAATCCACGCTTCAAACATCGAAGTCTTTTGATGTCTACTATTACATCTTTTCTAGTTTAATAACCCTTATGATTGTTTTTACTTTTCAGATTATCAATATTCATTGTACTTTATGAAAAATTCTTGATGCTAATCGTTATACTATGTTGCAGTCTAATTTTAATACTATACAACTACTTTTATCACAATTTTACAATTTTTTTTTAATATAACGACATTTTTAATCATTTAAATAAACTCAGGGCCCTGACCTTAGGCTTTGTTATATATAGCTGATGATGTTCGCAAAGACGAACGAATCATGTCCTATTAACCAATGTACCTCATGAATATTTTATAAATAATTGAGTGCATTATCTTTGTATTGAATAGGTGGTTATAAAATAAAAAGCTTTTAACTTTAATAAGTTCCCAGTCCATTTCTAAAATCACATTTTGCCACATGGTGTTAACATTTTGCATAGATATGAGTGTGGATGATACATAGAAATACCTTTAAGACATGGGACATTACGCTGATCATGCAATAATCATCACTAGCTTTTTACATATGGTCACAAAAGTTGATCCCAACCGGTCAGATGTAAAGCAACTAAGCCGTTAGCAACTCGCCTGTGGTGCATACATGCAAGAACAGTATAAGTTAAGTAACTTCTACGGTACCAAAGATCATCATTACTGAAGTATTTGTCAACGTTTTAATCTGCTGCCTTCACATATTGGCTGGTAGGCCTACCATTAAATGAATAGTAGAGGAATGACTCACTTAACTACTGTTTCAGTACCAGTACCCTTTACTGATCTTTATTTTTCTACAGGAACTACCTTCTATTACAACAATCTTTGACATTTGTATTCTTTCTCTTCATCAATACTCTTTGAAATAGCATTCTAAGAAGTGTAGCCTATATATGGGATTAAACAAAGCAGAAGTGAGACTGACAGCAGGAAACTGATCTTCTTACTCTTTCCTAGCATTTAGTCCATCTTTCAACATGCCATCCTCCACTTTCTGTGGTCAGGGGTGTCAGCTTCAGTGTTGACAGCAGGAAATTTATATTAGCATTTAAATTCAAGATGATACAGCAAACACATTTTTGGAATCAAATCCACACAAAAATTATGTATTACTGGTACACATAATCTTTAGGTTCACAAAATAGAATAATGCATAAGCAAACAATTTATGAGTAGAGGAAGCAGAAGTTGATTTGAACAGGAAAATATATAAGTTAGGCCTACAGTTAAGGTAATCCTTGAGATTCCTTACAACCTATGATATATACCGGTAAAAACAATTAAACAAATCTGGGTCACAATGCTTTTATAATGAAGAAATTTGAGCTTTTATTATTAACTGTTACCCAAGTAAATAGATCTCCACATAGTCTATCGGTATTCATAAATTACTACTTTGAAATCTCTATGGTCCACAATCTGCCATGTTTTTAATCACCTCTTAATAAAGGTTCTTGGATCAATAATAGAGTCTCAGCAAATTTCTATACAGCTCCAGTTAGAGGGCTTCAGCTACTCATTACAGACATAGAAATGCTGTGAAAAAACATTATCTGTCATTTTCAGCTTACAAAAGATTCTGCAATCTCCAAGCTTGTAATCAGGTGAAGGATACATTCCTCGTATAGCCTACCCTAGCTCTCCCCACAAGTGTCACACCAACTGCTCACAGTTTGGTGATAAGCAAGTTTGACAATAGTGCATACCGATATGTATGTTCACAATTTTACTGATATTACAAACTAGAATAAATTCACACAGCTGAATCTTGCCACAGACATAGCTTACTGTGCATAAGTTAATTTCTTCAAACTATTCTACAGTTTGAGGCTTGGCTAAACAGCTCAAATCACATTACTAAATTATTCTCACCTAAAATATTACTGTTCTGTAATGAAACATTAATTAATGAATACTGCTACATTGTGAAGCAATATTTTGATGGGTATGGTGTTGTTAAATACCAATTTATGCACAGTAGATTTAACAGATGTTAGGATTAAGAAAGTGACAATACATAAGGAGCAAGATATCAGAATAATAAAAATGGGACAGGCCCATATGTCTTGACACTTACCCAACCTAAAGCACCAAGCCATGTGTGCTCTATATGAGAACCATTCTCCCATGTACTTTCTTGTTGCTTCTCTTTCTGTTGCTTCCTCGACCCACATTTCTTCTTTTTATTCTCGCACCAAACATTAAATCCTTTCGAACTAAGACTGTTGAATTGCTGGGTTAAACATGGTATTATTGCCGATAGGATTCTGCAAGTTTCAGTGGAATCGCGTCGAAAAGGTTTGCCAAATTTTGCAATATGTTGAGACTCCCAACTGCACTTCCCAATTTCAGTAAGACGTTTCCCATTACTGTCTGGGGATGGGATATTAGTAACCTGTTGTGTTGCAGGAGAAATAAGTTTAGTCTGCAGTGCAGATGTTTGCTTGATTTCTTGACAAGGAGGTTTCTCCGACCTTGAAATTTTCCTCGTAACTCTTCTCTCCACAGTTTCCCTTATGTTTCTAGGCACACACTTCCACATGGTTGATGTGTACTTTTAAACAGCCTCAAACAAATAATAGCGTCTTAGCAAATTTCTATACTACAGCTCCAGACAGAGGGCTTAGGCTACTTATTACAGAGGTAGAAGTCCACAGTGTAGCAGCAGTATCTGTCATTTTCAGCTTACAACAGATTCTGGGATTTTCCAAGCTTGTAATAGGGCGAAGGAAACGTTCCTCGTATACCCCAGCTCTCCCCATCACATTTTAACCTCAAAGTCTTTCTTTACAATACCTTATTCGACCCGGACCTATCCAACGAGCATCCACTTGCAGACACTTGCACTCGTGTTTGGAACAAAACATGCATTATACCAACTTTCGTTGTCAAAATCGTATACAATAAACTCTTTTAATTTAGCAATTGAAGAGTACATTTTAAAAGAATTCGCTAAGATACACAAATAAAATGGAAAGCAAACGCTCTACATTATGCTTACTATAACAGAAACCGCGAATGCTATGGCAAGCAATCTAGGTTTTACGAGATCATAGGGTGTTTTGAGGTCGTCAGGTTTGCATTGAGAAAAGTCGCAATGTTGTTATTGGCTGATAACTACGTCATCGTTCGACCTTACGATTAGCGGTAAAGAATCTCCGTACCACTCATGCAGACTGCAGAGTGTCGTGCTCAGTTTGAATTATCTTACTACAGACTGGGCCAAATACTTTAATACATATTCTCAGTCCACTGTAGAGTGCAAGGAAATGTGACCTTTGCGGTTCCTTCGTTGGCAATTATGGCTTGTCTAAGAAGAGGTTATAGCCTGAAATCGAAGTACGAATATACAAGCCACTTTTATTTTATGCATTATTTATGCAGAAATCCTTGAACGACCTGGTGAGTATCTAAGTATAAGTTACTTGCCTTCAGTGCTTGAGGTCGTGGATTTGATTTCGATCCTGGAGAATGTTCCCTCTGATTAGTGTTCAAAGAGGCTGAGTGCCCAATAATAATAATAATAATAATAATAATAATGATAATAATAATAATAATAATAATAATAATAATAATAATAATGACATATGGCCTTCAGAGAGGCCAGGTGCAGGTCTTTCGAGATGATACCGTACAGTACACCTGTGCGTCTGTGAGGATGACGCCCCACCTAAGACGAATCCAGTGTTGAAGACGGCACAGACACCCAGCCTCCGAACCAGAAGAATTAACCAATGAAGGTCAAAATCCCCAACCCGGCAAGGTATAGAACCCGGAACTCCTACAATCAAAGGCCAGCATGCTAACCATTTAGCCATGGAGCCGGACAAATCTCGTGTCCCCGTCCCGATGTGGTGCAGCTCTCTAGTCAGACACACTCCGAATGGAGGTGAGCTGCATATGGCATTTTAACCTCGTACAAGTCCTCCTGCCATTTGTAAATCACTGGCAGTACCGTGAATCGAACTGGAGCCTCTGTTGACGGCAGCTAATAGCACTAACATTTCGAAAGCGGACAATGCATAGTTGAACTTACTCTTAGAGTAATAATCACCACCATCAGCGTCAACTAGAAAAAGACCTGCAACAGGACTCTCCGGAGGCCATGCGCCATTATTACTATCATCAGCAAATTAAAACGCTATATTTTTAGTTATGAAATAGATTTAATCTAATAAAAATGTCAAAATGTTCAAATATTTTTAGAACAGTACGGTACCATTTACAAATCTTTCTTTCTTTCTTTCTTTCTTTCTTTCTTTCTTTCTTTCTTTCTTTCTTTCTTTCTTAATTTGTTTACCATCCAGGGTTGTTTTTTATTCCTCGGACTCAGAGAGGTATACTAACTCTACCGCCTCAACGACAATGTCCTGGAGCGTCAGACATCGGGTCGGGGATACAACTGGGAAGGAGGGCCTGGACCTCGCTAAGGGGACCTCACCTGCTATGCTGAACAGGGGCCTTGTGGGGGGATGGGAAGATTTGAAGGGATAGACAAGGAAAAGGAAGGGAAGCGGCCATGGCCTTAAGTTAAGTACCATCCCGGCATTTGCCTGGAGGAGAAGTGGGAAACCACGGAAAATCACCTCAAGGATGGCTGAGGTGGGAATCGAACCCACATCTACTCATTTGACCTCCGGAGGCTGAGTGGACCACTTTTCAAATGTCGTTGCAGAGCCGGGAATCACGCTAACCACTACACCCCAGAGGTGGACCACAAATCAACGAGTTAAATGGAAAGGTAAAGTAACTGTGCCATAGTGGGCAGGGCACGCTATACTGCGAGCGTGCAGAGCGAAATAGATAGTTTTGACATCTGTGTAAAAATGAAGGGACCGGGCGAGTTGGCCATGAGTGTAGAGGCGCGCGGCTGTGAGCTTGCATCCGGGAGATAGTAGGTTCGAATCCCACTATCGGCAGCCCTGGAGATGGTTTTCCGTGGTTTCCCATTTTCACACCAGGCAAATGCTGGGGCTGTACCTTAATTAAGGCCACGGCCGCTCCCTTCCAACTCCTAGGCCTTTCCTATCCCATCGTCGCCATAAGACCTATCTGTGTCGGTGCGACGTAAAGCCGCTAGCAAAAAAAAATGAAGGAAACCAACTTTATTCAGTATAATTATTATACAAGATATTTACAAGTTTGGCACATTTTTGGAAAAAATCTTATAGTGGCTTGATAACATGATAATATTTACGGTATGTATGTTTATTAAACGTGATTATTACAGTTTAAAATAAAGTCATCTGTGTGTGACATGTAATAGTTTGTTCATGTTTATATGTTATACGTGAATGTCATTAATGTATAACTTGCATTTATATATTTATGCATTTCTTTGAACATTGCATATACCGTAAATGATTTTTTACACTGTTTTGAATTTGCAAAGTTACCTTTAGCTATACACAGTGAGTAGCCAAAAGTCATAGGAAGACACTGAATGTGATGTTAATAACGAGTCACTCCTCCGCGAGCCCTCAAAACGGCAGCAATACGATGAGACATCGACTCTACAATGTGTTGGAATCGATCTGGAGGGATCTGGACCCTCGCATCTTGCACTGCTACCCACAATAACTGGTCTTGTGTAGTTGTTGCGGGGTTCATGAAGCGTACAACAGCATCCCATAAATGCTCGATTGGACTAAGATCGGGGGATCTGCAGGGCAAATCCGTGATCATAACTTCACTGGAGTGCTCCTCCAACCACCTGCGTGCCATCACAGAGCGTTGGCATGGCGCTTTGTCCTTCTGAAACATGGTATCTCCATCATGGTAATCTAGAGCCAGGAAGCGATGAAGATGGTTTGAAAGAATGTCCACATAACGTACACCCGTCAGCACTCCCTGCAGCCGGACAATGGAGCCTAATTGTGACCATGAGAAAGCCACCCAAACCGGAACTGAGCCATCTCCCGCCTGGACACAACCTTGTTGACATGCAGGATCCATAGCTTCTTGGGGCATACGTCACACTCTCACGCGCCCATCAGCTCGATATAACTGGAACCGGGATTCATCGGATCATACCACACGCCGCCAATGTTCCATGGTTAATTGCCGATGTTCGTGGGCCCATGCACGTCGTTGAGCTCTGTGTCGAGGTGTTAGGAAAGGAACACGAGTTGGTCGTCAGCTGGTGCAGTTGCCTCCTTACAGTCCTGGTAGACAGTAGTGGTGATTGAGAATTAGAAGTGTGTGTGTGTGTGGGGGGGATGTACAGACAACAATAAGTACCCGGGTTTGTGAGATATAGTGGGCAGGGGAGGGGGTATATATATCAAAACAAAACAAAATATCCAAATGTTGTTTGATGTCCTCTGAGCAAATTTCGACATAGATATGTTAAGGTTGACAGTTTACCAACTTAAGTGCTGTAATAATAGTTTTTGAGATTTTTATTTGATACTATACAATAATTGCGTGCAAACACAACTTGGCAGGACAAGTTGGTTCAAAATAACTAGTGGGCTGAGACAGGGAAGTGTTCTATCACCAATCCTGTTTACAATAGTAATGGATGACATCATGAGAACTGCAAAAGCAGCATATGGAGCAAGAGAAATGAACATGATATTATTTGCAGATGATATTGTGATTTGAGGAGAAGACGACAGGAAGGTTCAAGAACATTTGAATGTGGTGAATGGGAAGATCGAAGAATGTGGATTGAAAATAAGTGTAGAAAATAGTAAAACTCTTGTTATAACTAGAAGGGAGAAAGAAGGGAAAGGTCAGATTAGACTTGCAGACAAGCCCCTGGAAGTAGTGGAAACGTTTAAATACTGGGGAGTGAATTAATGGAGAATGCTCGACTGGATGCTGAGGTTAGTAAAAGGATTCAAGCTGGAAGTTGTTTCTATCATAGTGTAAGAAATAAGTTATGGGACAAAGATGTGCCAACGGAAGCAAAGGATACTATGTACAAGATGTATTACGTACCTATAATAACTTACGGAGCAGAAACTTGGACAATGACAAATAAGGATGAGAGTCGAATACAGGCAGCCGAAATGAAGTTCTTGAGGAGTATGATACAGAAGAGTAGAAGAGACAAAATAAGGAATGAGAAAATTCGGGAAGAAATTGGAGTGGAAAAAATAAATGATAGACTAGAGAAGAGCCGACTAAGATGGTTTGGGCACATAAAGCGAATGAGTGACGAAAGAATGCCAAAAAAGGTGATGGAAATGCAAATCCAAGGAAAGAGAGGCCGTGCACGACCACGATTGAGATGGAAGGATCCCATCCAACGCAGCATTATAGAAAGAAACCTGGACAGGGACACAGTGTTGGAGGAGTAGTGGTGGAAAGACCGAAGAAAGTGGAGAGGAACCATATTTGCCCCTACCCGGCTACAGCTGGATAAAGCGAAATGATGACGATGATGATTGTTACCGTGTTTTGGTGGTAGTTATGCATGAAAGAAGGTGCTGGGTGGTGAAGGGGTCTCAAGCTACTAAAGTGAAATTAATTTTAAAATTTAGCAAGGTTATATTTTCTTTTCAAAATTAGGTAACAACAAATAGAACAGGTACTTAGTAGCCGAAACACGATTGACAATTACATTTACATAGGTACCCCATTTGGGGCTTCAAAGAGTCAGAAACATAATTCTTGAGCCATGAGCCCAACCTTACAATGAACACCATACAACAAAGGGGCCGAAAACCCCCAAACATGCCAGAAACACCGGCTTCCAATTACATCCAAAAGCCTCCTTGAGGCAGAAACACAATTTTCAAAAAGGGCAACTTCCCCTTAAAATACAAGCCTATCATAGGCCACTCCGAACTCCACCTTTAAGCCGTCCTCAAAGGACATATACACAGGGGCAAAATACCCAATCTACTGAGGTCTGTTAAATGACAAGAAAGTTAATACATGACCTCTAAAATCACAATTTGAGAGGAGGCGAACTTGCACTCCTAATACACTTTGTCTTTAAGACCTATTTTGGCTCTAAGGCCACTGATGCAAGGGCTAATCCCATACTACAGAGGTGACTTAAGAAACTACTAACTTACATTACTGAAGAATAGGTTGCGAAAAATAAGTTCACCTCAAACAATGTGAGTGGGAGCTCGAGAGGGTTAACACTCTCTATCCCAGTATGTCGCTTTACAAGAGAATAGAAGAAAAGAGAAGTTACATTTTAGGAAAAGGTTACATAGGGGAACGCTTAGAACCTGCCCCGAAAGTTAAACTGCTGAGCTGGCAAAGAAAAAATTTATTAATCGGCCATTACCTTATTGTTGACCGCTGCCGAGGAAAGAGGCGCTTCCCGCCTCCTGCTATGTACTTAATACACTGAAAGATGGAACAGAAGTGGCTCGGAGACCCTAAAATCAGCAGTTTAAATACTCTCGCAGAAAGTTCTAGGCGTTAGGGGAAAGAAAACACCCTCCCACAAAGATTTTATTGGGTAGGACCCCGCAACAGATTCAAGTTGGGGAAAGATACATCAGATTGGTCAGAAATTAATTGAAAAAATTCGTGATTGGATACATTCAAAACAAGGGGAAGAAAGGGGTAAATATTGCCAACTTAAACAATGACAGAAAGAAATTTAACAAAGAACAAACTCCTGAAATTAAATTTTCTCCAACAAAATAGTTCTTTGACTCCGCACTAGGGTGCACTATTGTTGATCTTCAGTAGTGTCCTCTAGAAGAGAAAGTTCACACTTCTTAATACAAGCAAGACAAAAGTACGTCGAAAATGACACAGTTCACAAACTCAAAATTTTCCAGGTAGTGACATCTTCTGAGAAATTTGGTCTTAAGACCGTAGATAAAGTTCAGACTTCCTCCAGAAGAGGAGTTTCAACTGGCGCAACTTTTAAATAAACGGTGTGGAGGTGTACCGCCCGGTACAGACCTCCCCCCCCCCCCCCAAAAGTTCCTCCACGGGGTAACACAGAAGAACATAAACTTTTGTTTGAAAATAAGTTCCAAGTTTTGATGTTGATATTAAGATAACTTGCAGAAGTATTTGAGAAATTTCTTAATTCGGTTCCAAAATTTTGTTGTTGGAGGTGAAGTGAAGTCTTTAGGTTTATAGAAGTTGAATTTCTGAAGATAAGCTTTTACTACTTAAAAGTGAAGGAAAAATTTGCAATGTCCATCAGATATTGCTGTTGAATTCCCAAATGTAGTTATCTCTTATAGTAACTGTCCATGTAGTTGATGTTGATGAAGTTGGATGGCCGGACCGGCCGTTGCAGCTTGCGTCCAAAAGGAGGCCGCTCGGACCCCTTAAGTACCCTGAGATACCGCTCGCCCGCACTATGAGGGGAGCAGAGGTGTTGAAGCACGCCGCGCCCGCGGTGAACATATACAGGCTGCGGGCAAGTAGCAGGTCGTGCGCCGCACATCAGCCTTGGCCGGGAGGAGAGCTCCGGCTCGCCGTGCACATGTCGTCCTCGCTGGAGAGGAGGGGGCCCATCCCCCTCCCCAGTTGCTGCACGGCGCTGCGCGGCTGCGGGGGCACTGAAACATTAAGGCTAGGCGGCAGAATTGTGTTGGACCATCGTCTTTTTGAAGGCACAGGCATTATGGAGAGGTTGAGGGGCCAGCGGCGTGTAGATATCCGTGGCATTTAATCTTATGAAGCCACAGTGTAAGGTGGAGCAGGAGACGGGAGCGTGGTAATGGCCGTGGCAAGAACAGGATGGCAGTTTAACGGATCGGGGCGGGTTTTACAAAAGGCTTACATCTAAAACCAAAATATTATAGAAGGGGCAGAATGCCATAAAAGTGAAACTCAAAAAAAATATAACCTTCATATCCTTTCAAAATAATATGAAGCAAGTTAACACAAAATTACACCGGTTTCACCTGGGACAGGTGTACCCTAAATATCCTCTCGGTGGCTGGATTACTTAACAATAAGGTAACCGGCGTAAGAAAATCGAGAATGATACAAGGCCCATGAAATCTGGGGGCAAGCTTGCCCGCGGGAACAAAATTTTTGACCATAACCTGGTCACCTACCTTCAAAGGGGTGGGTCTCCGTCCACGATCATACCTTTCCCTAACCTTTTCATGAGACACTTTAAGATTAGCTTTAGCCTTCTTCCAAAGATCTTTAATGTTGTCCGGATCTATTATCTCGGGTAGAATGTCATTCAGAGACCAGAGGTTAGAGAGCGGCGAGTTGGGAACAAACTTGAACATTAAAGAAGCTGGAGTGAACTTGTGAGATTCATGAACCGCTGAATTCAAAGCAAAAGCTATCCAATGCAGGGACGTGTCCCACCTGGAAGGATCTTCATGATGATAGGCAATGAGTGCGGACCTGAGATTACGGTTAACCCGTTCAGCCAGAGATGGTTGAGGGTAATAAGCAGAAGTAGTTACATGAGAGATGGATAAGTCAAAACAGAATTTACGAAATAAATTAGATGTAAAAGCCTTAGCATTATCGGAAACTATGTATTGACAAGGACCAAAAGAAGCAAAGATAGTATTAAGACAAGAAATGGTGGACTGAGCGGTAGCCAGCTTAGTCGGAAATAACCAGGAAAATCTAGTAAAAGCATCTACACATACAAAGATGAACTTGTTGGCATTCCCCTTTGACTGGGGGAAGGGTCCCACATAATCAATATACAGGCGCTCCATGGGGCGCGACGCTTGATGAGAAGACAAAAGACCTACCTTAGTGGACATGGTCGGTTTACTAAGCAAACAGGATTTACATGCCTTTACTAATTCACGGATTTCACCGTCCATACCTTTCCAGATGAACATTTCACGAATCTTCTCACGAGTTTTAAAGATACCAAGATGCCCTCCTAATGGGGTCTCATGATAATACTTGAAGATCATAGGTACAAGAACCGCTGGAACAACAACTTTCATCATCTTATCATGCCTCGAAGGGCAACATAGAACTCCATTCCTCAGAACATAAGGGACAACATGTTCCCCAGAAGAAAGGGTTTCCATTATCGGAGCCAGCGTCGGATCTTCACGTTGGTATTTCTCGATATCCCTAAACAGCATGGGAACATCTGTTAGGATGGCATTAACCTCAGATAGCATGGACTCGGGAGGTGATGGACTGTCGACCTGTTCATGCTTCTCAACGTCGTCTGAAAACATACGGCTGAGTCCATCAGCGACAACATTTTCGGTACCTCGGATATGCCTGACATTGAATTGGAAGGCAGAAATACGGATGGCCCAACGGGCTATACGACCAGTACGACGCGGCCTACCTAAGACCCAGCTTAATGCTTGATTATCTGTCTCCAGGTCGAATTTGACATGTTCCAGATAGAGACGGAACTTTTCTAAGGCAAATAAGACTGCCAAACCTTCGAGCTCATAGATGGAATACTTGGCTTCTTGAGCCGATAGAGTCCTAGATGCATAGGCGATGGGTCGCCTCCCTAGTTCAGTCTCTTGAAGAAGGACTGCCGCTACCGCCGACGACGACGCGTCCGTTTGGACGATGAATTTCTTTGAGAAATCAGGCATGGCAAGGACAGGGGCATTACAGAGAGCTAATTTCAGATCTTCAAAAGCGGCTTGTTGAGAAGGTCCCCACTCGAATTTGATGCCTTTCCTACGAAGAAGGTTCAATGGCGCCGCTCTATTAGCAAAGTTAGGAATGAACTTTCTGAAGAAATTCACCATACCAATGAACCTGGCGATACCTTTAATGTCCTTGGGAGGTTTAAAATCACGGATGGCCTGTGTTCTAGAATGATCGACTGCTACACCATCAGGTGACACAATATGCCCTAGGAATGACATAGAGGGCTTAGCAAAAGCGACCTTGGACAACTTGACAGTTAACCCAGCCTTACGAAGGCGATTCAGAACTTCTCGCAGATGATCTAGATGTTCTTCGAAGGTCTCCGAAAACACGACGACATCATCCAAGTAGTGATATAAGTACTCAAATTTGATGTCGGAGAAGACCCTATCTAGTAGCCTAGTGAGTACAGCTGCTCCCGTGGGGAGCCCGAAAGGTACGCGGTTGTATTCATATAAATTCCAGTCCGTGGCAAACGCTGTAAGGTGTTTAGACTCTTCAGCAAGGGGAATTTGATTATAGGCCTGATTCAAGTCCAAGATAGTAAAGAACTTGGCCTTACGAAACCATGAAAAGCAAGAATGAAGGTCGGGAAGGGGCACAGATTGTAACACCACCTTCCGATTGAGAGCCCTGTAGTCAATTACAGGCCTGAAGCCCCCTTGGGGTTTCGGGACTAGAAAAATAGGCGAAGAATACGCTGACTTAGAGGGCCTAATAATACCATCCTTCAACATCTGATCGATGATTTCTTTCAGAGCCTTCATTTTAGGTGGAGATAGCCTATACGGTGGAAAACGGACAGGAATCGAATCCGTGACCTCAATTTTGTATTCGATCAGGTCAGTAACGCCAAGAGTATCAGAGAATACCTCGGGAAACGACTGACACAGTTTGCGAATACTATCAGCCTGCTCCTCAGGTAGATGTCTAAGGTCTAACAACATCTCATCCTGGGTAGGCGAAATAGAAGAACATGACACAGAATTACACTTTAATAGTGGAATTTTACAACTAGAAGCAAATTTCAATGTGCACGACCTAGACTGGAGGTCGAGCACAAGACCAGTGTGAGAAATAAAGTCAGCTCCCAATATAATGGGGCAAGACAATTGCTTGGCCACAAACAATTTAATTTTCCATGTAAATTTAAAAATACGAATTTTGACCAGTAAGGAACCTAGAATTTCTAATGGAGATGTATTAGCAGAAACACATTTCACAGGAGAAGAGTCATAGACAGGTAGGTTACAAACAGACTTCAATTTCGAGTACCATTCAGCCGAAATAATGGAACAAACACTGCCTGAATCTAATAGAGCTGTTATAGGTTCGTTATTTACCTCAATCTTAAGGAAAGGAACAGGTGCGGGGGTATCCGCCGCAATCTTAAGACACTCTTTGGGGCATTCAAAGGACAGATTAGCAGATTGAACGTTCCCAGAATTTTCGATCTGCTTACCAGGGGCTGAGCCTCGGGAAGATGAATTAGTTGACTCAGCCGAAGCCACTAGTCACTTTTGATTGTTGTTGGAAGTTACCCCAGAAGTTGAGCAGGAGGGGGTGCTATTCGAATTGGGACAATTCTTGGCGATATGTGAGAAAGCCCCACATTTAAAACAGCCTTGTGATGAACCAGCTCCATTATTTGCCCTACTAGACTTGATCAGAGGACACTTATTGCGCAGGTGGTCAGGCGCCCCGCACGCATAACATTTACGGGGATTGACTGGTCGGCGAGGTGGAGGCCGAGTGTTACTAAAGGAAGGCGGGGGTTCTTTCGCGACACGCAAGGAATCGGCGTATCTAACTCCTTCCGCCGAGACGGCCAACGCTTCAAGTTCCGAGAAGGTTTGCGGGCACGCCGCGAAACACAAATATGACCTATAGGGAGGTGAAATTCCCTCTACAATAGCCTGCACAATCTGATCTTCAGGAAAATGAAGGGCAAACACCCTAGTATAAAACTTAATGTCCTGTATGAAATCAGCCAAGTTTTCATCCAAGCGCTGTACCCGATAATAGTATTTCTGAATCAGAGATGACCTCGCGCGGGCAGGAATGAAATTTGCAAGCAAGTGTGCGTGAAAATCTTCAATAGATGACTGTTCAGCAATAGCTCTTACTATTTTATCTGAGAGAACACCAATAGCATAAGGATAGATTATTTGTAAAATTTGACAAGGGGAAAGAGAAAACACAAGGGCGTGATCCTGAAATTCAACTAAAAATCTTAAAAATGAAATAACTTCACTGGTGGTGTTGACAGAAAACTTAGAGATACCTCTTAGCAACATTGCCAATGGATGAGGCAAGCTGCTAAACCCGGGTGACATAGTAGGTAGAGGTTTCAGGGGCAAAGAAGTTAATTCAGCACGGATGTTACTCAACGATGCACGGCGTTCAGACTCGTTGTCCAATGGGGCAGAAATAGTTTGAGCAGTGGGGGTTTTCCTATTTACTTCTCCCTTAGGAGACTCTTCCTCACTACCTACATTCACTATGGTGGGTTGATCAGATTTGGGAGGAATTTCCCCAGTTAACAATTGAGTGACTTTACTAGACAATTCAGAAATAGTTTCAAGGAGCGTATTAGCTTCCTTCCTCTGAACGTCATTCACCTTTAGAGACAACAGATCATTAACTCTATTTGAAAAATGATATAGCCTGCCTTGCACACGCTTAATTTGATTAGGAGACGGATCATTTTCATCAAAGAAACTAACGACCGATGCTAGCCCAGTAATGTTCTCGACGATCGTGGAAAGAGAGTCATCAATTTCTTTCTCTCCCAAATTGGGGATGGAAATGGGCAAATCAAGGGAGTCTCTAAGCTTGTTAGTGTCGATAGCAACCGTGCCTCCAGATTGCACGTTTCTAATAGTTAATTCGTAGATCAACTCCTCTTTGCGCAAGTAGTTAAGGAGGAGAACATCACGAGGGCCGGGCATGATAACAGAAAAATTTTGAAAAACCTCAATAAAAAATTTCCAGCAACTGAGAAAATGGTTAGAGTTCGGATCAAAAAAGCTTAGCCGTCAAAAGGGGCTAAATTGAGACCCATTCAACCACGCTCTGCTACCACTTGTTACCGTGTTTTGGTGGTAGTTATGCATGAAAGAAGGTGCTGGGTGGTGAAGGGGTCTCAAGCTACTAAAGTGAAATTAATTTTAAAATTTAGCAAGGTTATATTTTCTTTTCAAAATTAGGTAACAATAAATAGAACAGGTACTTAGTAGCCGAAACACGATTGACAATTACATTTACATAGGTACCCCATTTGGGGCTTCAAAGAGTCAGAAACATAATTCTTGAGCCATGAGCCCAACCTTACAATGAACACCATACAACAAAGGGGCCGAAAACCCCCAAACATGCCAGAAACACCGGCTTCCAATTACATCCAAAAGCCTCCTTGAGGCAGAAACACAATTTTCAAAAAGGGCAACTTCCCCTTAAAATACAAGCCTATCATAGGCCACTCCGAACTCCACCTTTAAGCCGTCCTCAAAGGACATATACACAGGGGCAAAATACCCAATCTACTGAGGTCTGTTAAATGACAAGAAAGTTAATACATGACCTCTAAAATCACAATTTGAGAGGAGGCGAACTTGCACTCCTAATACACTTTGTCTTTAAGACCTATTTTGGCTCTAAGGCCACTGATGCAAGGACTAATCCCATACTACAGAGGTGACTTAAGAAACTACTAACTTACATTACTGAAGAATAGGTTGCGAAAAATAAGTTCACCTCAAACAATGTGAGTGGGAGCTCGAGAGGGTTAACACTCTCTATCCCAGTATGTCGCTTTACAAGAGAATAGAAGAAAAGAGAAGTTACATTTTAGGAAAAGGTTACATAGGGGAACGCTTAGAACCTGCCCCGAAAGTTAAACTGCTGAGCTGGCAAAGAAAAAATTTATTAATCGGCCATTACCTTATTGTTGACCGCTGCCGAGGAAAGAGGCGCTTCCCGCCTCCTGCTATGTACTTAATACACTGAAAGATGGAACAGAAGTGGCTCGGAGACCCTAAAATCAGCAGTTTAAATACTCTCGCAGAAAGTTCTAGGCGTTAGGGGAAAGAAAACACCCTCCCACAAAGATTTTATTGGGTAGGACCCCGCAACAGATTCAAGTTGGGGAAAGATACATCAGATTGGTCAGAAATTAATTGAAAAAATTCGTGATTGGATACATTCAAAACAAGGGGGAAGAAAGGGGTAAATATTGCCAACTTAAACAATGACAGAAAGAAATTTAACAAAGAACAAACTCCTGAAATTAAATTTTCTCCAACAAAATAGTTCTTTGACTCCGCACTAGGGTGCACTATTGTTGATCTTCAGTAGTGTCCTCTAGAAGAGAAAGTTCACACTTCTTAATACAAGCAAGACAAAAGTACGTCGAAAATGACACAGTTCACAAACTCAAAATTTTCCAGGTAGTGACATCTTCTGAGAAATTTGGAAATTAAGACCGTAGATAAAGTTCAGACTTCCTCCAGAAGAGGAGTTTCAACTGGCGCAACTTTTAAATAAACGGTGTGGAGGTGTACCGCCCGGTACAATGATGATGACTATACAATAAATCATTCGACAAAGGAACAATAATTACAGTTATATTACAATTAAATAGACCCCCCACGGCAATTAACGCCCTTAAAAGGTCTTTGGCCTGCCCAGCGACACCTGCTCAGCCCAAAGGCCTGCAGATTACGAGGGGCCATGTGGTCAGTACGACGCATCCTCTCGGCCGTTATTCTGGGCTTTAGAGACCGGGACAATTAAATAGAAGGACGGCGTAATTATACAATTACAAATCATATAGTATTTGACTACACACTAAGAAACTAACAGACACTAAAGAGACTGTCAGACTGACGAATGCGCGCCGCAAGTGGGTGAATCATACCTCAGTGTCCATGACCTTGGTCAAAAAATATCCCCCCGCTTCCCCTTTCTCGAAACACATGCAAAGTCTCCACTACCTGATGTGGCGCTATACAAATCGGTTAGCCGTGATGAACGACATTTTGTGCGGATTTCCGATTTAAAAAGATGTTAATTAAAGGAAATAAAGGAAAGAATTAGCTGATAACGGGGCTTGTACACATTGCTTTTTTAAAATAAATCTTAGTTTCGGCCGGCTGAAGTGGAGTAAAAATGTAATGTTTTCTCCATAAAGTGCATGGGGAGGGGACCCCCCTAATCGCCGCTACTGCTGGTAGAAATGGGTTCCCGACAGTGGCGACTCCTGACTTTTGGTTTAGGGGATGTAACCGAAAAAATCGCAAGAATCAATGCGAACAGACCTTCATTCCAAATACATGCTTTAAGAGAAAACAACAAACAAGGCCAACAGAAAAGTTTATTTAAGATTTCACATCCACTAATGCAGTGATCCGTTTCATAAATATTTCTGTTGAAAAGACGAACACACGACTTAAGTTGTGTAGTTATATTCAGAGTTGGACGCGGTTGTCCTTCATTTATAATTTTGCTCTTCCCCGTAAAATAAAGTATATTAAATGGTACACTTAATAATCGTTCGATTTCACAATGGTTAGAACTCAATTCGTATTTCGCGGTAGAAACACGTGACCCTGGCGCTCCTACATCCATATCTGCTGAACTACTCTCTGATCGGTGTGATGCCATTTCAAAACCGCATCATTCCTGCATTTTCTTTGTTTGATATTTACATTTTTTTTTTCAAGTTGCTTTACGTCGCACTGAAACAGTTACGTCTTATGGCAACGATGGGACAGGAAAGGGCTAGGAATGGAAAGAAAGCTGCCGTGGCCTTAATTAAGGTACAGCCCCAGCATTTGCCTGGTGTGAAAATGGGAAACCACGGAAAACCATTTTGGGGGCTGCCGACAGTGGGGTTCGAACCCACTATCTCCCGAATACTGGATACTGGCCGCACTTAAGCGACTGCAGCTATCGAGCTCGGTGATATTTACATTACAAGCACACGAAGCTGAAACATTTTTTTTACTACAACACACATTTGTCATATATCATCATTTCTAGCACAAGCAAGAACTCCACTATTTCACGAAATAGCAAATAAATCCCGGCCACACGCGATAACATGAGTCCAGCCCCTGCGATCTAACTATGGCTCCACGCCGAATACTTATGAACGAACCCGAGAGTTATCGAGATGTAAGTGTGGTTTTAACGCCGGCTACTCCTCATATTACGGCGGTCAGTTCAAATTGTCTAAATTCTCACTCGTCAACAAGCAACAGTGACGAATATCGCAAAATATCAAACAAGGCAAGAAATTTAAAATTACAAATATCACAAAAAGCAGGCTCAGACACAGGCAAGAAATTTTAAAATGACAAATATCACAAAAAGCAGGCACAAACACAGGCAAGAAATTTTAAAATGACAAATATCACAAAAAGAAGGCTCAAACACAGGCAATAAATTTTAAAATGACCATACAAACATACCTGACGAACTTGACGATGCTGCTTCCTGGACTTCTAGATTATCACCTCGGTGTCCTTGGTTCGATCACAAAAGTTTCTTGCGATAGTCTGAACACGTAACATTTTTATTATAATACTGCTAATTACACTAGGCCCTACACTCGAAAATAAAACACTTATCTTACAGCAAACAACGCTACACACTAAAAGTTATTATACTATATACACGAGACTGGGGACAGTTAGTTTCCCTGAAGTAAGGAAACAACGATATTCTGTGCCGTCAGGTTTCCTCATAGCTGAACACCTCTTTTCATTTTTTACCTTTTAGTGGAAAGCAATCTCTTCTGTGACATTATGCATCTTTTGCTTGACAGAGGTACCGATTTGCCTCTCCTCAAGGTTTCGCAGCTTTCATTAGAAGGAGCAGCAACTAGGGTCGCTTTTAGTGATGTCATATGGCGTTTAAGAACTATGATTTCACTTTCTGATTTTATTCCTCTAATTAACTGAGTGAACTATTCTGTTAGTTTCTCTTTTAAGTCTCCAAAGTTAGAGCAGATTGCTTATTTCCATTCTTCGCGAGCTCTTCTATAATTTTGTCTTTCTCAGTGGCACAGTGTTCATCTGTATGAACGAATCAGTCATCCTCACTGTTTCTGTCGCCATTATCATCATGCAGGGAACTGGACACTTTATTCTAGCTAATTCTAAGCAAGACCAACTCCAATTGGAGTTGGTTATGTTCTAAGCAAGCAAATCTACGGATATGGGTGCACATATTCCATTTTATGCTGGAATCAACACAGGTGCAGGTGTATTGATGAATGAAGGCACTACATTTCTCGCAAACTAATATGCAGTTGCAGTTACAAACATTTTCTTGCACGAAAAAGTTCTCCTTGACATCAGAAGGTGAAGGAATTACCCAACCATTTGCTTCCTTAATTAATTAACCGTCCTGAATTTACCTGAAAACCTAATTTGTGTCTACTTCTGAGATGTTTAAGTTTACTCGTTACTTTTCCCTTTGCAAGTACCACCAACTGATCAAACAAATATCTGACAAAGGTCATAAAAGCATGAATTGCTTGACATTTTTACTATATATATACTTTAGTGTCCTATGCATTCTTTCGATGTGCATATTAGTGTTCAGGCCACTGTTTATTTTGTAACAATAAGTCCATGACTTTTACATTTTTCAGATAATTTTTCCGAAAATATATGGCAAATTAAGTTGTTTCATTACAGCTGAAATCATGATTTCAAAAGCTGTGATGTCTCCTTCCTGCATTAAGGTTCTAATAAATTTGTATACCTCAGCATGCTTTTCCTTTCCTTTCACTTTTGAAATGTTCTTCCCCCAAGCCCAGTCTACATGCCAGGAACAGAAGAGTGGCATTTCTGGTTGCTCCATTGTTGAAATCCATGCCATGAAGAAAGATTCTGCCATATCCAGACATAAAAATTTTAGGAGTTAATTTTTCAACCTCTTTTCTTACACACTCGACAAAAGAGTTGAATTAAGACGAATTATTAGTAATTTCGGTAAGATGGTGATGGGGCTCCCGATGTGCACAGCCAATGCAGGGGTGGAATTAATGTGTGGGGAGGATTTGGAACCTGAGTGTGTGAAAAGAATATTTAGATATTGGATGAATTTGAAAAGACAGGACGGTGGGAGGGTATTACAGGCCGCGTACGAACAACAACGGAAGAGTATGTACGGTATAAGGGATGCTGGCTAGATAAAATTAAGGGATACTTGGAGATGATAGGCCTGGGGTACATGTGGGAAGAAGTGTGGGCAAAGACTGAAGCTAGAGGGATGAAGGTACTGGTAAGGAGGATTAGAGATTTGGGTAGACAGAAATTTTTGGCCGAAAGTAGATTAAAAAGTGTCCTTAGTGTTTTTAATAAAGTTGAGGAAGTAACGGGGGTAAATATTAGATACGTTGATAGGCTGAGAGGGAGAAGGTTGGTATAGTGGTTGTTGGGATACATAAAAATAGGGGGTGGCTAAAAGGTAGAGATAAGGCAGTATGTATACTTTGTGGGGCGAGAACGATGATTTTCACTTATCAGGTAAGTGTGAAGAAACGAGTAAGATTAGAAATCGTTTACTGAGTGCCAAAGATCGGAAAATTTTAGGTAAAGGGGATGAGCAGGGTATTATAAGGTGGATTATTAAGGAATGGGAAAACAGAGAATAACTGAACAGGTATTTATGCGCGGTAGAAATTCTTGTGTGAAAAAAATGGAAGAGGAAGGGGCATAGGACAGGATGAAATGAGAAGTGGTTAAGAGTATGAGGATAATCAGTCGATGGAGTTTGTTGGAAAATTTAGAAGCTAGTGAAGTGTGGGTGATATGGATATAGTGAAGTAGTTTGAATTCGAGATTGGAGGCTAAGTAAGACCAAGTGATAACAAAGGTCGTTTAGGTGGCGAGGTAGTTGAGTGAGTAAATGTTATGGTATCTTGGAAATGTAGATGCCTTAACGATTGCGATACTGAGGATTGTACGCAATTGTTGTCATTTGGTTTACTTGAATACAAAGGAATTAGGTCATGGAACAAAGAATGCGGAGTAAGCTGTAGTGATTACAAGGGAGTGAGCCGAAAATGTTGTAAAGTACAGTCAGCGGTTCTTGCAGCATAATCTGTTGTGAAGGTCATGTGGAGTGTAAAGTCATTTGGTGAATGTAAAATCAAAGTAGGGCCAGATTAGTTGTTTTGAGATAGATTTTTGTTTATTATTATTATTATTATTATTATTATTATTATTATTATTATTATTATTATTATTATTATTATTATTATTATTGGTACTTGGTTGTATACATTAGGGCATGTGCTGTTTTTCTCACTATTCACGCATGGTAGGAGCTGGTAAGGAATGATGAGCAAGGGAGAGTAGGACATACCCATAGGAAGACGGGGTGGGACGGGCCCACTCCAAATAAGTAAAAGATGAGAGAAATGTGAGAGGCGGGATATGGGAGGAGAGCGGCTCCAGTTTCACGTGGTAGGCCGCAATGGAATGGTGAGAGAAACGCATTGCCATCTGGTAGGATTGTTGGGGTCTTCCTTAGGGCCCACAGATAGAGCCGGTCGTGTCATCATCGGGAGGGCGGCCTTCTTCTCACCAGGGGTGATGACACGGCCGGACAGTAGCAGTAGTCAGCAATATTATTTCTTGCTTTATTTTATTATCCTTTATTGTTCATTTTATTTTGTGTCTTAATATTAAGTGGAGACGATGGGCGTGGCATGAGGGACTGAGGACGACTGCCGTAGTGATTCTACCTTGGGAGTGTCGCGTTTGCGGAGTATCCAATGAACCTCATGGCATGCCCAGGGAATCCGGTATTTCTTTTCTTTTCCTTTGTCGTGAGTTGTCCATGTGAGCATGTATCGGGGCAAATTCCCCTGTTATGTTCAATAAATATCAATAAATATCTATCTCTTACACACTCAAAAATATAGAAATAATATAATGATCAGTTCTATTAGATATGAGAAAACCGCACGGGAAGCCTGTCTCATATCGTCTACAACAAGAAGTGTGGTCAGTTCGAAACCATAACTATTCATTCCGTGAGTCTCATAGATACAAATACAGTCGTTTCCATACTTCTTCAAGATTTCTCGCTGCTTACTGTTCATGATAATTAATTCAAAATCACTTGCCATTAATCTTAGGTGTTTTTCATTCACTGTATCTTGGGTTTATAATACAGAACACATGGATTATCAATAGCATTTACTCATTTGTCCAAGCTTCAACGCTAGTACCGTCATAACTGTGTCTAAGGACGAGGAAGATAAGTTGAAGGAGTGTTCAATGTTGTACAAGTCTTTCTTTTTTAAGAGGCGAATCTGATCTAGTTTAGAGTAAGAAAGTGAGTCGCGTACCTTGTCTAGTATGGCATCAAACGAAATTTTGTTGGCGATGTCTGTAGCCGAGCTTCTTGTTTCCATTTCTCTTAGACTCAGGTGAGCTACATCATTTTCATGTCCTACATGTGTTGGTATATAATCAACTCTACAGGTTCCATCCTCAAACTCAAGTACCTGCAAACCTGAAGGGTGATTTCCATTTATTTTTGTTTCTTCCTTGAGTTTAAATATGTCTAATCCTTGTACTTTCAGAAGAGTAATGTCCTGAACGATGACACGTATAATGTATGTATGTTAGGTATTCAGCCCGAAGGCTGGTTTGATCCTCCACAGCTCCGCCAACAGCTGCCATAAACAGCCTAGCGTCACTGAAGAGCAATACTATGGAAATGAGGAGCGAGGTAGTTTCCCATTGCTTTCCTCATTGAGCCAGAAGTTGCTATTACATATCAGTCTGCCAAGCCCACTGAAATACATGCATCAACTGACCCTATGAGCGATATTTTCACACCATTCATAATAGGGTCTGGCTACATAAGGAATGGTATTACTAGCATCGCTCATACCTCAGTCACTTTCATATTGTCAAAGCCAACGATGAGACTGAGACAGGGCAATGAAAGTAACAAATCTATTCTAGCTCATACCAGAAGACATAGTGCACTATAAACACTATATCTCGCCTGCAAAGGCTTGCCCGGTATAATAATGTCTAGTAACAATGTCAGCGCCATGGTGCGAACCACGCTTTTTAACGTATTTAGCCAAGGCTTACTTCTCGGTTTTTCCTTCCACTATAGAAAATCTTGCAACGCAGGAAACTCGTTACGTTCCAACTTAACGGAAATACAATGTTCTGTTTCTAAGTGTTCATGAAAACTTTTCTTCACAGCGGTTGTAAAACTGCACAATGCACATTGTAACCTCTTCTCATTAAGATAAACAGCCCCGTGAAATTGCCGTTCATGCTGTTTAAAAACGTACTGTTTATTGAACAGTTTGTCGCAACTTTCACACCTATAAGCATATGTTTTCTTGCTGTTTTTAAGGCGAGCTATAATATCACCTAATTTGTCTGGATGTAATTTTGACATGTGTTTCCTAAGATTTTTGTTATAATCGTAACCGTTTCCACATTCCGAAGAGATATATGAGTTTCGCATTTTTAAAATGATTGTACGAACCGCATAACTTCCGATACGTATTGTACCCGGATGAGATGGGCCCTAGATATCATGATTTGATTAAAATAAATGCAGACATATGGGAATATTAAATTATGTACAGTGTCAGTTTGGTGTGGAAAGAAGAATTTCAACATAGCCAGACGTGGTCGCGACAATCCGTCGAAACAGTTAAGCCTATCATTCTGAGGAGAATATTTCTTGGTCAGAAAGTTAAGAGGATTAAATCTAGAGCTCACAACAACAGAAGTAAAAGAAGTGAAGTGAAAGAGCATTTATTTCTGAACAAAAGCGAGGCCAGGTGCATCACCGATACGGAAAATATGACCTACGAGGATTTCCAACGCCTCGAGGCATTTTGTTGTCAGATTGCAAGGAAGCGAATATTGAACTAACCGCTGCGGTGGTAGCCATTGACAAAATTTATCAGAGGTTCGCAGATGCACCAACGTAAGAGAAACCGAGATGAATTCCAGTTAGCTTCTCCGATAAAAGTAATTAAATTATTACAACTACAAAATTTCACAGAGGGGATTTTTGTGATATCATCCCAATGTTGATTAATTGTAATTGTAATAAATTAAAGTAAAGAATTCTTGGAAATGACCCACGCGTACTCGCCATTGGT
The DNA here is from genome assembly GCF_040414725.1 of Anabrus simplex. Lineage (NCBI taxonomy): Eukaryota > Metazoa > Arthropoda > Insecta > Orthoptera > Tettigoniidae > Anabrus > Anabrus simplex. The sequence continues at coordinate 159,067,529 of NC_090267.1, forward strand.
CAAGACAATCAAGCCATCAGGGACGCCGACTTAGCGCGCGAAACGTGGAGGACAGAAATCAAGTGATATCTTCGTGATCGCCGAACGATATGAGTTCAGAATACGACACGTGAATGTGTATCGCCAGGTTAAGTGGGATAAATTAAGAGATCCAAATCCACCTGCAAATACCGATTTAGGATAACCAACCCCCCTCCCTCTGGTATGACCACGGGTGACCCCGGCGTGAAACCATATCGTCCATAAATAACTTGCAGTTGGACTTCACATCACCAGTTGTTACCAGTCACCAATTGTTACCAGTCGAGCTTCACATCAACCAGTCGTTTGAAATAATTTGATACGCTGACACGGTGACTCCGTAACTCAGTACCAGAAAACGCATTATAGATTCTGTTAGAGAGGAAAGTACGTTAGTAGTCATGAAGGTG